>NW_009259424.1:4927798-4984467 GCF_000687185.1 Egretta garzetta | reverse complement strand
AGTGTCAATGGATATAGAATAATCAAGAGGGTGATCATACTGGCTTTATTTGCTGAACAGTAGGTTAAAATAACCCCCCTAGTTCTCCCCTCCTCCAGGGAAAACACTACATACAGACACAGATGTTTGCAGGGAGAGAAATGGCTCCTAGTTCCAGAGCTTGTTTACGCAATATTTTTCTATACGCAGAGGAAAAAAGATGATTTGGATATCCAAATAAAAAGGTGGATGCTTGCGCTGTGTGAGGCTGGTAGGGAAGCGTATTTGATTTTTTTGTAGCTAATAGCTTCTGAACAGGCTTTACCTGCAGTAAGCATCAGACTCTGTACTTGTTCTTCATAAATGAGCATCCTGCCGGTGACTAAGCAGAAGGAACCTACAGAAACCTCGTCTTACAGCATGCAAATCATTGCTGCAACATTTGCTTTTCCCCTGCTGACTGTATTAATGTGTTGCTTGCATAGATAAATTAGGGACTCGAGAGCAACATGTCCAGCATCCCTCGGTGCCCCCACTCGCACTCGCCCAGCTTTGGCGCAGGGAGGGCTGCTCTGCACACAGCAGAGTTCACTGCGCCCACTCATTTGTAATATATGGCCATGATTGCATGGAAAACATCATGGGGAGGGGGCAGCCAACAGCACCAGGATCCACGCCGTACCGATGGGCTGCACTTCGGTACCCCAAGGAAATTCATAAGGTGCCAGTAGACAGAACCCTGCTGTCCCAGGCTCGGCGGGTAGTACGGGTCTGCCACTTTTACTCAGGCCAAATACCTCAACTCTATAACGCTACCTATTTATTTTCACTGGATTTCTTAAGCTTTCACAGGAAATGAGCTGGACTGCATTTTTCTTTTACAAAGTAGAAGCTAAGTATGGCTTGAGAAGGGCAGCAGGAGGGGCGAGCTGCTGCTTCTCAAAAAGACAAAAACCTGCCAATCACCCTCTTGTCTCTGTGCCAGGCAGAGGCTGATGGGCCCCAGGCCCAGAGCAGCAAAGGAGGAGCGTGCATTAAGTTGCTGCTCAAAGATCCAAAGATCCACAGCCCCACAGAGCAGCAAAGCCAGATTTAGGAGCCAGGAGCCATGTGCCATCTTCTGCATGTGAAGCATAAGGCACGTCAGCCTGGAGCAGCAGCACAGCGGCAGAATCTGGCTATAAGTGCAACAACTTCTGCTACACAGAAAGGACCAGATTAAGAGAGATTTTGTGAAAGAACAGGCTTAAGGAGCTTCCTCTGGAACTGTGTTTGAAAGAGTAATTTTTTTTCCACACTGAGTTTCACAACAACTGCCAGGCCACCTTTAACAGAAGTCACATCTGGCCTCTCATATTTATTAACATCTATAATACAATGCTCATAATAGACTATTTACTATCTTCTTTCTGACTCTTCTAAGACAAAGAACACAAGTTACCATGCCTCCTAATCTTGGCCTCAGAATAGCCATGACAGCCCCTTGCATATAAACAACTTGACTTCTGCCACAGGAACTCTCCAGCCTCTCTTCTTGTTTTTTCTGGCACCATGATAAAAATTCCCTGGGAAAGCGTACGTCACTCTAAGTTTTAGAGGAACTTTTTAAAAACAGTTGTGTAATTACTTATCCCTTTATTACTAATTCAATCATTCAAAAAGCATTCAATCTTTGTGCTTTTGCCATACAAGTAATTATTTCTCCAGTTTATCTGCCTAGAATATATTATTTTTCAGTGGTATTGTTCCTCTTCATTTAGCTCTTCATGTAAAACTTCCCAAATGACTGATGCTAATGCAGCTGTCAAAAGGTTTGAAAATATTTGACTTTCCTTTTCACTAGCCCAGATCCATAGTTTTATACATTCTGGATCTATATCTTCATCTCAAATGGTACAATGAATAACATTTTACTAGGTTAATCGATACATGCCTCACCTCTAGCAGTAGAAATCTACACTACAGTTAATTAATCCATTTCTAGGACTAGAATTAAACAAACTATTTATGCAGCCTGTGGCCACTTCTTGACAGCTTCCCCTGGTTTAGAATCAAGAACAGAGAGCAGGTTGGCCTAGCAGCAGTGTTATTGATATTTTACTTAATCCTTGATATTGCAATTATGTTTGGCATATCTAATTTTAATAAAGGGGAGATGATGCTTCCAGAATGTTAAGTTCACAAAAAGATCAGTCTTGACTACTGCTATACACATATAGACTTGTAATAACTAGATAGTTCTTTCTTTCACCCCCCAAAATTGTAGCTAGATTCTCAAACCCAGCTAAACCACTCTTCACTGTTATTAGTTGCATCCTGACTTTGACTAATACAAATTTTATGGCCCACCCTTTGTGTTTCTAATAGCAACTTTTTGATCAGGCCTCTGTTAACAGCCTCCCTAAGAAACATAGAGAAGAGATCAGTGGCCAGGGAGGCAATCTTTGCTCAGATGCTCACATGCATCATGTCCCACATTTTCATGTTCTTCACTTGTTGTTATACAATCACCTCTATGTTAGTATTTTTTTTCTCCAAATATCTCTTCAAGGCTCAGGCTATCAAATGCCCCAATTCATCACTATTATGAAGAAGACTGGTTTGGATGTCACTTCCAAAATTTGTTTTGACTACCTTTATTTGCTATCTTTCATGACTGATTTGTTTGGTGCTCTCATGTAAAAGTTGAGACTTGATTGAGTTGTTAATATTCCTTTGATCATGATACTCCCTAGCCAGTTGCAGAGCAGGGCTTCTAACTCTGATGACCTGTAACTTTTATGTGTTCCTCTACCCAGCACACTCAGTTTTTATGGACCACCTCTCTGTTGCCAAAGTTTAATTTTGATTAAAAACAGTCTCATATTGTTTTTCATATTAGCTGATTCATCTTTGTTGTCTTCCTTGGAAATAAAGGGGCTGGAGGGTTGGAGCACCTCTCTTATGAGGATGGCTGAGAGAGTTGGGCTTGTTCAGCCTAGAAAAAAGAAGGCTGCGGGCAGACCCGATTGCTGCCTTTCAGTACCTAAAGGGGGCCTATAGGAAAGATGGGGACAATCTTTTTAGCAGGGACAGCTGTGACAGGACAAGGGGTCATGGTTTTATACCAAAACAGGGTAGGTTTAGACTGGATATAAGGAAGAAATTCTTTACAATGAGGGTGGTAAAACATTGGAACGGGTTGCCCGGAGAGGTAGTGGAGGCCCCATCCCCAGAAACATTCAAGGCCAGGTTGGACAGGGCTCTGAGCAACCTGATCTAGTTAGCGGTGTCCCTGCTCTCTGCAGGGGGTTGGACTAAATGACCTCTAGGGGTCCCTTCCAAGCCAAAACATTCTATGATTCTATGATTCTGAAATAAAACTCTATGTCTATTTTTATTGTTTGATCACAGATAAAGAGCATCAAAGAAAAATTTTTTGTGTAACGTAATTTTAACTTATCTAGACACCAGAGCTAAGATGTTCACTGTGTTGAGCCCACTGGACAGGATGCACTTGCATCTGGAAGTGTCATCATTAAAAAGGCAAGATGGGACAGATATTATTCATTATTAATCTCCAGTTGCACTCAAATCCTTTTCAACAACATCAAGCCAAAGGAAGGTATTATCATCAAACAACCCAGGCATCATTTTTGAAAACATCTCTTCTCTGTTCCATCAGGACGTGATTGGAAATGTCAAATTGTACAGTTCTACAGGAAAGGTATGAAAATACAATAGCACAATCCATAGTTCTATCACATTTATATTGGAGGGATGCCAACCAGCCTTGGCACTGAGCAATAAATTAATAATGTGTTCCATTGGCAAGTTTCACTTTGAAGTGTTGCTGAGTGGCTGGCAGCACTTGAGCGGGAAGTAAACATATCAGAGTTAAGTAACATTAACTGTCAGGGCTGGACACACCACTCAGAACAGAAGCATTTCCAGGTAGAACCACAAGATAACATACGTGCATGGGACAGGTACTTTGACGTTATGATCATAAGACAGCTTATGGCTAGTCTTACAGCTTTATCTCCCCACGTTTCCTCTGTAGGGATGGGGAGCATAGCGTTCTGGATGAGGAACCCAACTGAAGTGTGTTGAACTAGTCCTTTGTCTTCACTGGTGGAGACATCTGGACCAGCTGGGCTGCTTTCTTTCAGAGCATTCCGCGGGTGGGTGTGGGACATGCAGTGCATCATTATTCCTCGTGCTGCATTATTGGCTTTCTTCAAAGCAATGTAGATGAACTGTAGCACATGGAAGCTCCACAGTGAACATCCTTGCTGCATTCGTTATGCCATGAGTTCATATCAAATGGAAGTGAAATGGTGCATCAGACAGGCCACAAAACCTGCTGCCTGCCATAGGCTCGCGTAAAACTCTCCCAACGTGCTTCACATAGTTTCTGTTCCAAATCTCTGACAGCATCCACAAGCTGCAATTCCTCTTCTCTGCTACCCACTGTATACATACTAAAATAAAATTTGTGATTTGCTTCCAGATACATGTATCTTTCTGCTTGTTATATAAAAAGGTCACGTTTGAAGGGCAAGTTGCAGACTCCTCATATAGCCAAGGCTGGTGCACTCAGAAACAATCAGGACAAGTCACAGTCTTTGTATGCCTGACTGACAGATGCTCTCAGCCCTCAAAACTGCTGCTGAAAAGAAGCCCTCAAAACTGCTTTTGAAAGTCAAGGCCATAGCATGCACAGCAGGCAAATAAACAAGTATTAGACCTTGCATTAGCTTAAATTCCCAGGGAAAATGAAACTATTAAATGTCACATACAGTGGTAGTGTTCCTTGGCTATACTATGTTCTAGTTACTAAAAATGTCTGAATTCTTTAAAATGTTTTAAAAGGTAAAATGATGTTGTGATGCATGTGAGAACAAGGCAAAATATCAATTCCAATAATGCAAAATAAAGCCAAAGCCTTCGACTAGAATCTTGAACAAAATTAAACTGGATTCGAGGTTCAAAATTCAGCTACTGCTGCTTTTTTACTTTCCTCCTTTCTCCAACTTTTACTACCTGTATTTTGAATGTGCTACCTACGCAAACTCCACAGGAGAATGGCTTCCTTATTGCCCTGTTACTTCAACTGTTTAGGGCGAGGAAGGAACACTCATAGAACATAAAAACAACTGGAAGGGAAGTACTAAGCAAAGAAGCTAAGAAACTAAGATTCACAATGAGTTATACACATCCAAAGGAAAAATAACCAAATTGTAGAACATTTTGGCCAAAAGTTTCAGTTATGTTTCAGTATTGATTATGTGTACATCAGAAAAAAGCCCCCAAGAACTGTTTATCTCATGCCAGTGGGATGTGGTGTCCATGCACAGCAGGGACCCTGAAAGAGCCTGTTGCTAATTTTGTGGAAAGTCATCTGTTGCACATGCACAGTGTGAGGTTCTCAAACACTTAACTTTGCAACATCTGAGGCAATTTTTTTCAAGTGAGTCAAAGCCACTTTTCCTCTACCGAGGAGCAAGCTCATGGCAAGACAGACGTTCTAAGAGAATCTATTTCTGAGTTATCTGAGTACATATATATAGCCCCTGAAGATTTTTTAAAAGAATGGAAAAAACTTCTTAAAAGAAATAAAGAGGAATTTTATGCTTTGGATCAATGAAAAATGGACAAACAGAATTTCACAAAATGTAACAAAAAAGGAAAAAATAAAACAAGAACTTTTGTTTGAAGAAAAAGTAGCAGAAATCAGATAAAGTACTTTAGAAACTGTTAGTGGGCTACTAAACTAATGCATTTAAAAGGAGAGTTCTCACTCAAACTCCAGTAGTAGAAATTACTGTAGGATTTCAACTTTTTACTAAAAAAGCTGGGTCTTGGCCTAAGAAGCTTAGCCTGTACTTTCATTAAACTTATCAGCAATGAAAATCCTCCATTGCTCAAGGCTCTGGGCTTGCTTAAGGTGTAAAGAAGCTCAGATCCAAGGTACACCTTTATATCACAACACTTTCCGCGTGTTTTTTCTCAACCTGGTAACTGAAGCTGCACCATCAAATAGCAATAAATACCCAGTTGCTTGCTACCCATGCTCAGACATAGCGTATTTTTAGTGATAAAGATAGCTGAAGCAGTACACTGATTAAGAAAATATTACTCAGTAGCAGTGTATCACTGAAAGCTTTTATTTCTTTTTCGTGTAATACTCAGAGTACCTTGAAAATAAACCGAAATTATAGAAAGAAATCCTTATTCCAGATACGCAACAAAGCTCTCAACCAGAATCCCTCTAACCCCCTCTCCAGTCCATAATGCTTTTCCCCAGTTGCTTTTGTCAAGACACATCCTCAAAAGTTATTTGGAATTATTTTGAAGAGGGCACAACAGCAGCAAGTCTGTCACAACAAGGGCAACAAGCCCTGTGCTTCCGCACATCTCTGGAATCCCAACTCCAGTGTATACCTTTTTGTGGTTTAGGAGTGAGGACCATGGATTTCAGTTGTGACTTGACAATGGAACACGACAGGATGTGATTATTTGAATATTGAATCAGATTTCCAGGGAAGCTGCCTGTCTGAAATCATTGCATTTTTATTAAATTTGACACTGCATGTTGAGATAAAAATAGACAGTGACTACATTTCGTTATTACGGTAAAAAAAAGGCCTGCTTTAATGTAAACCTTCCAGACTGTCTAAAGGTCCAGATTGTGTTAACAAAACATACGATCTATAGCGCTTTTCTCCTTGGATAAGCTTGCGGGAATGAATGCATGTGGGCAAAGAGATACCACTCAGCATAGGCTGTAGTAGCACAGTCTGTTAAAGAACTATTCAGCAAAATAAGGAGTTATTTGGGGTGAATAGAAGCAGCAGAGTTTAGTCTTAGAGCATCATGGAAATGGCACAGTCACCTGGCCCACAAGCCAGGCTATGGATGAGGCGCACTGGTGGTGTTTGGGTCAAATATTCTATGGTATTTATTCACAAGGGCAGATAGGTATGCACTAGCTTTCAGTATTACATTCATGGAAGGAATTCTTATTCACTGTCCCTACCAGGTATAAGATCCATGGACAGCTTGTGTAGATCACTGAACGCAAGATACTTCAATTTCTACAGTCTCAATAACAAAGTTCCAGCAATCCATGCCAGACAGCTCTCGGCTGGAGAGGCAGTTCAGGTGGTTGTTTATTTCCAGCATTATTGCTAGCAGATAGTTTCCAGGCATTATTAAATTCCTACTCCCTAACAACCAATTCCCTATTATTAACATGCATTGGCAGCCCACTCACTACCTGTAAACGTACAATGTATTTGGCACCAATCAAGCTTCATTTGCTGCCTGAGAGTATGGATTTAGTTTGATGGACACTATCAAAAACAAACTACAGAACTGCTTGGGGCCAGATAATGCAGATAAGCTGGTGCAAACTGAAATTTCATCTAACAGCTGGAGAAGTCAACTGGACGTCATCACACAGCGCTGCACAGTATAAAAGGACAGGAGCAATTGACTGCATTTCTAGCAAATTACAGTGTATTTTCCAGGCTCACAAAGATTTTCCACTCCATTATTAAACAAACAAAAAACGTGATTGTGAAAATTGAGGAAAATGACTGTATTATTTGTATGAATATTACAAATACATCTGTTAAGTTGATTATTGATGCATCGGTAGTTAATGCAATGGAGCATTAAACCGAGAGGTCTTTCCAGGTACCCAGGAATACGTAGGTCAGTTTGCTTCTCTAACCACCAGATCTCAAAGCAGACTCCTTTGACACCCCACTGGGACCAGCCTGCTCCAGTGTGGGGCTGGGGAGAGCTGTCCTAGTTTGCAAGGCGAGTGACCTGCCTGGGCCACTCTGGGAACTGAGGTTTTGAACACTTAAAAGGTGCGGTCATGAGAACTAGAGAGGCAGAAATAATGTTTGCAAAGAAGTTTATCATAAATTAGTCATCAGGGAGCTAGGTCTAATCCACAGATGAGTTGAGCTTACCTAAATCCTGAGGAAAACAGAAAACTTATAAACTTCGTATTGCATTAACCAGTTTCCCTCTTCTTGCTGGTGCCTATGTAGCACCCTGCTTCAGAGAATGAGCCCTCTCTTACTCAGTTCCTACATTATTTGCCATCCATGAAGGGAGTCTGTATCAGGGAGCAAAACTGGATAGTGATGGTGAGGTAGCAACACTAATTAACAGGAGACAGTCGGATCGTGAAGCATGATCTAAAATCTCGGGTAACTGTCAAGTTCCTTGGTCAAGAGAAGGACGGGTAATAAACCTCTCACTTAAAAAAGGTCGGGTTTGTGGGGGCATTTTTGGAAAGGAGGTACTGAGAAAGAAAAGTTAACGATGGCACTGGATTACTACGATAACAACAAAGGGAGTGATTGCAAATAGAGCTCTTAAAGCCTCTTGAGAAAAAAACGTTATTCCTTATTTTTAATTTTGTTTGTAGAATACAGAAAATAAGTGCCCTAACGTTTCAGCCATGGAAAAAGCCCACAACGCTTTACTCAAATTTCCAGTAATGTGAACAATCAGTAAGTGACCGATTTTAATGAGACCTCCAAGAGTCATTAGAAAGCTAATGGTTTCTCAGATGATATCACTTTGTCAGTTGATTACCTTGCTTCATGTTGGGAGTGCATGCGATTACTGCCTCGCGGGGATCGGCAGCAGCACCTCTCCTATCAAAAGCAACGGCAACGGCAAGTGGTGACAAGCCTGACTTACCCTTCCTGCTTGCCCTGGGGTTCGCCCTCAGCCCCTCCCCAGGCAGCCAGCAGAGCTGATTCTCGCCCGGGCTCCGTAGCCACCACCCCAGGGCCAGCAGCAGCCAGCGAAGCGCCTCACACTTGTCCTGACTTACTGCTCCACTGAAGTAGTACGTGCCTTGGGTGGGCTGCTGTGGCTGGCTCACAGAGACTTCATTTTCACAGGGCACTTGAGCCCCAAGAGGAGAATAAACACTTACACTAGTACAGTTGAATTTATTTCCACTAATATATTTCCATGTACTGATCACCATCTCCTGTGGGGTTTAACCCATACAAGACAGCACTGGTATGTACCCAGTATGAGAATAGCTTATTCAGACTATGTATGGCCAATTCATCTCGCTACAATTCCATCCCTCATAAAAATTAAAAATAAAAAAGAGAGAGAGAGAGAGACAGAGAAAATGTTGGAAATCACACTGATGCCATTTCCAAGGGAAGATCCCTGGACGTGTGCAGCCCTTAGGCAATAGCGTTTGTTGTTCAAAAGGTGAAAATGGACCTTTGCCAGAGGAAAAAAAGATGGTTTTGAACGTGATTATAGTCCAGGTACTGTTAATCCCTCTGGAAATAACGGCATTGTCTTGAAGGCTTTCCAGGTTAAATGTTTTCACATTTATCATGGCAAATGCAGAGTATGATCAAGATATCTGTTTGCGGATCTTGGCTAATATCTAAAAACTGAATCAGCTCTATTATTGCCTTTATTGCTGACATCTGTTTCTCCCTAAAGATGTGTAAATAACTGCGGCCAACACAGCTGACAGAGAGGGGAGAGATACAAACCAAAAATGAAAAGTGCCTCTGGGATATTTTCAGGCCCACTGATAATAAATTTCAAAGACTGCTGCTTTCTTATGGCATGTACTGAGACCTTAGGCTAAAACCACAGTACTGTAGTATAGATGCCTCTTTTTCTAAGATACAACCCTTGTATTTATACTACAATGGGGTTGTATTGCTAGTGTTTCCCATACTAAGGAAGTGAAGAATACAAGTTTAACCACATAAGTTGTAATGATGTCATATTAAGGGTAAGAATTTGAAGAAATTTAAAAACAAGAGACCTGGTGAACAGGATTATCCTTCCAATCACTTGTGCTGAGAAGGTAAGGAGAGCTAATTTGCAGCCCTGTGTATTAAGGGCTGTACTACTGCTGACTTGAAACAGTCCCAGTGACTCCTCTGAACATCATTTATCGTGCACATTTGGAATGTCCCATCTGGCTTTTTTTACATCGAAGAATTTAAATGTAGTAAAGAACACATTTTTCACTCAGACCTATCTTTGCGCATTACGAGTGGAGAAGTGACAGCAAAAAGGAGCGCTCAGTCAAGTGGAAGGAAGTGGCTAAGGTATTTTGTTTATTATATTTATTACAGTCATGCCCAGGGACACGACGAGTCTAGGGCCCCATTATACAAAACTCACTGTGAAGCACAGAGTAAGAGCCGGTGTGGGTTCTGAAAAGCTTGCAGCCAAACAGACAAGACAAAAGCCACTGCAGGAAGCAAGCACACAAAAGGACTGAGAACACAGTCCTGGCAAAATTTTTGTCAGTGTCATAGGAATAGTTTTATTATTTTCTTAATTCCATGGTTGATTTGGGGTGGATGAAGGCATGAACTTCTGGTGGGAAAGGACTAGCAAAGTGGAAAACCAAAGGGACAAGACAAGGAGGAGAGGAAGGAGAAAGACAGCAGGAGCAGAAGGAGCAGCAGAAGAGAAGACACTGAGCTGCATGGGATGCTGCAAAGTAGCACTTACCTACGGTCTGGGGATAGAAACAGGCATGAAGACACTTGCCAAAATATTTACAAAAACTGTAGAAGAACAAATGTCATATTCAGGATAATGCTGTTTGTAGGCAATATCATCCACTGATGAAAATGATGAACACCAATTCTACACCAAAACCAGATTGTGACAAATCACATGGCTGAATTGCCCACTCTTTTGCCATGTGTATAATTTTCCTGTTCGCTAACACACCCCAAAGATGTGAATTAAAAAAAAAAAAAAAAAAAAAAAAAAAAAGTAGCTCTAGTTTAGCAATTTTGTTCCCAAAGCTGAGCAGTCTGGAGTTTTCCCTCAGTTTCATCCTATGCTGTAGCACAGAGCACAGACAGGTACTTCTCCTAAAAGGAAACCATCAGGGCTTACAGGTGAGATACAAAATCACTTGTGCCAACTAAATGCTTTCTAAGAGTCTATTGTTATCACTGATCTAGATACTTTGGAGAAAATATTACTGGAAGCCATTAGACAACATAAATATCCTCATTAAACACTGTCAGGCTGATATCATTCAGTTACAAAGACTGATCAAATATGTTTGACAGAACCATAGGAGCAGCAGCAGATCTTCCAGTCATTGCGTGCTAAAGACGGAGCTGCTATAGTGCTGTGATTTTCTCTGGATCAAAACTGTAGTGGGGATATTACATTATGACTGTTCAAATGGTTTCAGAGCTGTCTTTGCACTGCGCGCAGGAATAATTCTTGGACAACTGGCAATAAAACGGCGAGCCTATAATTGCCTAGGTCTTGGGGGAAACAAGAATCAGTTTTGCACACAATTTCTGGTAGCTCTCCAGTTCTTAGAGACAAATTACAATAGCTTAGCAGGAAACAAACGACTACTGTTTGCCTATTTATGCAAAAAAAAAAAAAAAAGAAAATAATCTTCACTGCCATCCCCCAACCCAAAACATAAGCAGTTTCTGTTGAAGATACAGCCCTACAGTTTTAACAAGGAGCGCATTTAAATACTTTCTTCCCTGGCTGACACCAAGGCCAATGCCAAGGCCTGGTACCTCTGGCTGCTCCCATCTGCTCTGGACTCCCCTGTGAGCAGAGCAGCTGCCTACGCTCTCCGAAGCACCAGGAGCACCACTAGGACCAGCGCTACCATCACCCTCCTCCTAATGCAGCACTACCCTGAGAGCTAACAGAGAACTGTGGTCTGCTTTCCAAAACTATCTTAATGAAAATGAAGTGGCATTCATTTTTGTGCTTAGCTTTTTTACACGCTTTCAGTTTTTCAAGTTTGAAGTTTCGCTTCTTCTTTCTCTCTCATTTATGTGTATTTGACCTTGATTAAAGTCAAAACTTCTGAGGGAGAGGCTGGAAGCTGAAAGGGGGACAACATGTGACTTCAAGTTAGGGAATTTCCTAAGAAACCACCCTTTGACAAATTGTAGAAATTGATAATATTGCTAAATACATTTTTGTTTTCCCAAAAAGCCTTTTTAGTTGTGGAAAAAGAAAACAAGTGAGAGAAGAGAAATCTCTGTTACTTCCACCTCCCTCAGCATAGTAATGAAGACCATCAAAGCAGAAGTCAGTGTCCTGCATCATCTGGTGCAAGGCAGTTTCTTTTTTTTTCAGCCATTAATCTTAGTGTCAGTGTCCCTGGAGGTTTCATCATTCTTCTTTTTATCCAGAAATATTTACCTTAGCTTTCAAACTGTTTGAATTTAGGAAGAAAAGAGCTCATCATTTTGTGTGTAATTTCAGCTGAAAGTAATTCCAAGAAGCTTTAGTGATACATACTTAAAATTCGACTTGTACGGTGCAGCAAAACCTCCTAAATTGCTGCTCGAGGGACTGACAGAAACTGGCTGCTGCGTGGAGGCGGTCTGTCAGGAGGAGTGAAGCAGACCTACGCTCGGCGAGACACTTTGGGGAATACCAAGGGGGGAGCCTGGTAGCGTGGAGCAGTGTGCTATGGTGGTCTCATACAAGTTTCAGTATTTGTACGATATAAAAAAATCCCTTTCTGCCTAAAGTAGGCAGCAAGAAGGAACTAGTTTTGCTAGACATTACCAGATAAGACTTCAGGGTATTAATTATATCGTTATTTCCAAATGACATGGAAATTCTGCATAAGAATGTCTTTTAGCTCAAGATAACTAAACAAAATGGTCAACGCTTCCCCCACCAGGCCAAAATATGCTTACTGTATCCTCAAATCCACAGAAGATGAGCAATCCTGACTAAGTTTTAATTTTGCTTAGATTTTTTTTTTTTTTCTGCCACTCAAACATGCAGTTCAAATTCAAAAGAAATTCAGCTCAACCATGCTTGCTTTCCCTTGCCTGCCCTACAGCCTGAAGCAGGCTGTAGCTGCTGGGATGCCTCTCTACCTGGTTACAAGACTGGTAAAACAGTAGTGGCGGAGTATGAGGAGTGGAAGTTAAAGGGGTTTTCCCACAACAAAGCAAAAAAAAAAAATAACCGAAGACGAGATTGTTTGATCAAAATGTCACCAGGGAAGGGAAAAGCTGCAGACACACTTCAGCTGCGGCACTAACATCGGCAAGGAGGCTTGCCCACAGATGTGTTGAAAGAGCCCAAAGGTGAAGTGGTGTGCCCGAACAGGGCCCGGGCGACCATCGCCCAACTGCGCCGAGGCAAAGTCCCTCCCCTGGCAGGCTGGCCGGCTGCTGGCGGCTCGCAGGGTCCCCTGAGCAGGGAGCCGCTTGCTGCTCTGCAGAGCAACTCGGGCAATGGTCATCAGCCCTGCAGGCAACAGCCGGAGTGTGGGCCAGAAAGCACGGAGAAGCAAGGAGGGATTATTGGAGCGGTCAGTAGTGGAAAAGGCCTTGCTGACGCTGTGTTTGACTTGCACGTGAGTGCTCTGTGCTTGTTGGCTACGTGAGGCCGGACGCCAGCCTTCCTGAGAGCACGCATCTCCAGGGGAAGATGCGGAAGGCACTGTGAGAACAACCCTAACGTCAGGGGTTGTGTGCCTTCCCATTTTTTCCAAGGGAGCCCACAGCACCCGCGTCAGCATGGAGACCAGAAGATGATCTGCATCTGCCAGCACCTCTGGCCAGCCCACAGCACCACACTCTCTTCTCGCCCCAGCCTGCTCCTGCTGTTCTGCCTGCCTCTCCTCCTGCTCTGTCTCCCTACAGCACACAAACCACCCCCTGTCGTAGTGCACGGTGTTAATCTGGATGAGAAAATTTCATTTAGGATGGGCTAGTTAAGCGGGTTGTGCTGCACACAGCACCCCCATGCTGTGTGGGCTCGGGAGTCTGACTCCGCATTGAGCTCATCTTGTTCCAGCCAGCAAACACACTCACTCCTGCCTTTTGTTACTTGCCATGAATGTTAATCGCTAATGCCTTGTTTTCAAGTAATGGTCTGCTGCATGAATCACCCAGAAGATGGTTGTAATTCAGAACACACCACTGAAAACCAGCCCAACGTAGCCTCAATTGTCTCCCTTTAATATATTTCTTTCAGGTTATAATATGTCTAATTTCACTTCCCCAAAGTTGCAGAGATAAGAGCAGCATCCCCACCGCAGCCGGTAACTATGGTGACCAACGCCAGCACGATGAACACACCTTCTGTTCCAACGGGAGCCCAGAAGCACTGGAGTTAACAAACGATGTAAATAAAAATAGGGTTGAAAAGAAAACAAAGCGTTGACAAAACTTTGTCTGGGTTCTAAATACAACGCTATGGAATACATTATTCATTAATGACAGTGTATCTATATCTCTCCCAGTCTTGCGACCCTTCACCATATAAAAATGCCAGATGAAACCAGCAAAGTGTACTTCTTTGTGTTTAGGCGGAAAGAACAGAACAGATTTATTGCTGCCACTGCCACACATACACACATGCAGGCACATGTGAACATGCATTGGCGTAGCCAGCGGCTGGTTCCTCCCTTACAGAGTAGCATTGCAAGAAGTTCTAGATCCAGCCATGTCTGGTATGTGCTACAAATGAGATAATAAGCAGATGCAGGCCTGGAGGACTTAATAAATCTGCTCCAAAGTCATGTGTGCAATGTCCTGATCTGCAGTAGGCACGTTCTTCCGGGGAAGGAAACACAAGGTTTGCAGAGTGGACAAAATGCTGGCCAGCCTTATCCCCTAAGCATCCCTTCAGCAGCCCCTGCCTGCTGAGCACTTGCGAGCTTCCCTTCCAAGTGAAAGCAATGACTTAGAGCAGAAGCGTGATGGTCCAGGACTCAGCGCCTGACTGAGGTTGCTTTATATCACACAGGAGAGGTGTTGCCCACGCATCCACGCCATGTCCGGGCGCACAGCATGCAGAGACATGCGCTGACTCTTAATGCTAAACCCAAGTGTGACTCGGGAGAGAGATGTGCGTTGGGATCTGAGTTCTGTCTTGGGTGCTCCCCATTGGCACTAAAGGGTAAACTGAAAGGGAGTGATTTACCAAAAGCCTGCATAATAAAAGACTTTGCCAGAATTAGAAGCCAAGGTTTTTTGTCTCCAGTTAAGCAATGAGCTATCATACATAATTCAAAAGCTTTTTTTAGAATATTCCACACATTAATTAGTAGTAGTACTATGAATATTCTTCTCATTGTGTCACTGATAGTTCTTTGCTGCTTCCTAACTGTACCAGAAGAACTTTTTTAATCTCTGGAATTTACACAATACTTTACATTGCGTCTGCCTTTTGCTTCTTCCACTTTTTTAAAAATGTGTTTTTGTTTATCCTAAGTATGTCTGAAAGAAATTTGCTCTGTAGCTGGCAGCTGGTCTGCTGTACCATGGTGTTTCACCGCTCGCATTCTAGCCAGGAACAGGGGACAGAGGGGGAAATCATCGTGCTGCTTAGAGTGATGTTTTAAAGAGCAATGTGCTGGTTTATTCCCAATGAAATGGTGGAAAGGAAGAGCTATGGGTTTGAAGAATTAAACCGAGAAGAGATCTTAATTTACTTTAATGTCCCTGCTCACAGTCAGCAGTTTTAGGGTGCTTGCGTATCCAAACTAATCAAATGCTAGTTTCTGTGTGGCAGTCTCTCCTCCCCACTTGACACCCCTCAAGGCTGCTTTCAGCTTGCTGAACGTATTCTGACACCAAGTCTGGAGAACCGCAGCCAGGCATGTATTTTTGCTGGTGAGGAGGTAGAACAGACCCCAGAGCACATTTTGCGTTCCTTTTCATGTACTATCTCACGACCTCCTCTCTCCAACCCCCTCAACGCAGTCCCTTCCGAGTAAACACACAAACAAAACAAAAAGCCTTCCCTTCCCCTCCGAAAAAGAAGGAAAACCACAGCAACTTTGCCTGAGCAACCCCAGTACTTCTAAATACTCAACTCTGCTAACATCAGTTTCCCCTGTCTGTAGTTAAAATGCAAATGCCATCTTCTCTTCTCTCCCTTCTTCCTTCCCGAGACTACTGTGAGACCTGCTACCTGTTTTTAGCAAAGTAAAAGAGCTTTTCCTTGTCAGCTCCCTCCAAAAACTTCAGAGAACAAAGCATTTGTAATTTTAGATCCCACAGTTCCACTCCTGCTTGACTCAGCGCAGGAGACTCTGTCCTGGAAAGATGAGGATTCTCTTATGTAGATTGGAAAATATTTATTGCACTGCCGGTTCAACCACTTATTTTCAGAGTGCTGTGTTCAAAACCTGCTAATGGAAGTAGCCAAAAGCTATTGGAAATCCCTGCTGGTCCAAGCACCCAAAGCTGAAACGTATATCCAAGCCTCCTCTGCCTGCAGCATCAAACTCATCTTTTCTTATCCTTGTAACCCCATTATTTCCAGCCTGGCAGTTTTCCCCCTCTGTACCCCCATCCCCCAAGCCACAATACTTAAGTTCCTTCAGGTTAAAACCTTTTTACCCTCCCTGTCATCTCTAAAGGATCCCACTTCAAGACTAAGCATCCCTCTGTCTTTCTCACCCCCTGATATGCTCTGTGAGGATATTTTCCGCATCTGTGTCACCATGTATCACATCTACTGTCACTTGCCAGTGAAGGTGGACTATAGGGTGTAATCCAGCAACAAATGAAAGGTAACTTGAAAAACACAAGGTCCCTGGCAAACTTAGCTCCTTAAAAAAGGGCTGAGGAACACAGAAAACAAGTAAGACGTGGACCTAAAGTCTGGAGGGTAGAGAGGAATGGCAGACTTCAGCATCTTCGAGGAAAAGAGGAGATTGAGAAACACTTTGGTGGACCTCAATGTATGCCACACAGGCTTTGAGCACTAAAGACCACTTAGGACTGCTTAGGGGAAAGTGATGCTCGCAAGACCACACAACCTGCCAGTTATATCTCTTTTCTCCCTGCCAATACCTTGGAAAGCAAGGGAGACACCTCAAAGATAAAAGAAGTAAACAACCAAAACTGCTTGCAGAAACTTCTTAATTAGGGACTGGGTTGAAGAGACCCAAATTAGCAGTTGCTGGAAGATATTTTTGGAATAGGCCCTAAACCAAGAAATCAGAGAAGTATTTGACATGCATTACGCTTGTGACTAGGGGTGCTGAGGTCAAGGGGATCACTTGTGGGCTGGAAGATGTGAGCACATACAATTGCGTTGTTGGATCAGAACCGGCATCTCTGCAATGCGGTGCCTCTTCCAAAAGAGCACCGAGAACATTAATTCCCTGTGTGGGTATTCTGTAGTTGGAACTGATTATATCACATATGGGATCGTATACATGACATGAGGTTTTTCAAGGAGTTTGCACTTCAGACACACGAAAATACATTATTCAAGTAATTAAGATCTATATTTTCAGAAATCTTCACCTTTTTCCAGATAATGTGCAATATGCTTATTTATGCCTCCACCCCAGAAAGTGTTACATTTTTAAAAGACTCTGACTTCTTTATAGCCCAATATTTTTAATTACTTTTACATATAACTATTAGCTATAAAGCAATTTATAAACTTCAGAAAATGATACATAAAAGACCAAAAAGATATTTTTCTCTAACTCTACTTCTCCCTCCTAAGAGCAGAAATTGTTATTAGTAGTAAGTTGATTATTTAAGCAAGAAACTGTCAGCACTCTCCCACAATAGCTACTAAACCACTCAGGGATCTCTGGTTAATACATGGATATTTTAACAAGCTACTTAATTTTGCAGAGGGCCCCCCTATTATCTCTATTCTGTTGGACTACAAGCACAAGGCAGTTACTCTCTTATGGTATATTTCAGCATTAGCATTTTCAAAGGGCAATAAAATGGAGACTTATAAAAAAGGAACTTTGTCTTAATTACTCTTTTAGATATCAAAACATGTTTAGTTTGAGTTGGGAGCATATGCTAGAGGCGAAGTATGGCCTATGCAGAATGGTTTCCATGTTCCAAAAATAATAAGCCTTATTCTTCTGATACTAACACAGATGTAAGGAGGAACCACATCAAAGTAATAAAGTTACGCTAGTACAGCATGAGAGTAGAACCCAGTTACGTTTTTAAAGAGGTTTTCTCTGCAGTCATAATTTGAAAGGGAAACAGAAAAAGCAACAGCAGAAAAAAAATATTAGTAATCTCCACTCCTGAATGCCATTTCTGTCACATTTGAAACTCAGATTTATTTGACCAAGAAATGAACACCAGCACTTGGGGATGCTACATAGCAGCTTTGTCAGGATGGCTAAGGAACAGGCTTGGAACATCCTTGCTTGAATCGATGTGTTGTCACAGCAATTTGAACTGATGGCAGTTTTAAAATCTGAACAAAACTTTGTACCTTGACACTACCTGGAAAGTCAAGATGCAGTCAGAACAGCTTCATCCAACACTCACAACTGCTCAGATTAAATTAGTTCCCATCCATTACCTTCTATCCTCTAGGTCTAGCATTATGTTCAAAAAATAAGGTCAGCGGTGAGGTGGGGTATTTCTTAAAGAAAGCTGATGTCCTGGAACAACTCTCAAATGGCACCATGGAGATGGTGTTAATGATCTAGCACAGATACCCAGAATGCTGGTGCATCCATTAACCTCATGGTCTGCATGCTTGTAGAGCTCAAGATCTTTCTCATCCATTTCCTGTCTTTCCCTCTTCTTTTTTTTTTTTTTGTTTCTGTGTGTCTCCAGGTACAGAGAATAAACATGCTCAGGAAAAAAACCCAACAAAACACAAAAGACAAAAAGCCCCAAGCAAGACTCTGAAGTCTTTGCTTTGATAAAGGAGTGAAAAATCTACTTAAGTATCACTGTTTCCTAAAGATTCAATTCTGTCCCTAAATTTTATATAGCACATTATTCCAAAGCACGAGACTATGGAGAAAAACTTAGCCCAAAGAACAAGCTAACCTGACAGAGTTCACAAGTTGACAATTCATTCTCCATGAGAGGCCTGAGAACCTCCTCTCCTTTTTAAGGGGAAGATGGAGGAGCAGAGAAGGAAGCAGTGCTATAGTTAAATACAGCAGGCTAGCCCCTGCATCCAACAGAAAATATGTTATGATTAAATTCATTTGTTGAATCCCCACTGCACAAGGAAGACTACACAGAAAGAGAAGAAAATGCCATTTCCTAAGATCTGAAACAGCCATTACAGTTAAGAACTCCCCTGAAGGTAAGGAACTGCATCACTCAGTAACGACAGGGTAATTTCTGATGGCAGAGGGAGGATATGTGTGATGGGAGCTGGGTATGGCTCTCTTGGCACGACACGGAGCCATTCCTAGAGGAGTGTAGACACGTGACTGCTCTGTCACCCCTTTCAGACTGGGGCTGCATTCACCCCCGTGCTGAGACACCAGCATGACTCCTTTTTTCCCTTATTAATTCCAATTGTTCTGGTTCTGTTCTGTCCCACTGTTCATTGCAGCCCCTTGGAGTTTTTTCCCCTCTATGGCACCAATTCATTGCTTTGTATTTCCCACCTGCTGGGTTTGGAAGAGGCTCATTTAGTTCCCCATGGTACACACCTGAGTGATGTGACACACACACAGTTACAGAAGGCTACAAGTGTTGACACCTGTGCCGTTTGCAGACATGGCTTCCCATCACAGATGGGCACAGCTTCATTTTCATGAAGCAGTTGCAGCTTCTGGGACCTTAAATCATACCAACTATTTTTGGTTTGTCTTATCTGTCACTCTGCATGTCTACAAGTACCCACTGACTCTGACATCCACTTCTGGCAGCCCAGACAACCCTGTTTTCAGTTTTCTGTTGAACAAGATATCAGCAGATGACAACCCATACTTCACTGATGTCATCCTGTAATTTAACAATGTTAAATATGGGTCAGAGTCTGACCCCCATCACCTTTTTAGTAGACACTTTATCTCTTTTTTTCCCCATCAACCGGTTAGTTAGACTGGGGATAATGGGGATGTGCTGTGCCATAATTCATTGCAACAGCTTAAGCATATGCTCATGAAATGGCAGCTTGTTGTCAGACATAATTATGTCAGGCTTATCACAGCTAGCAAAAGCAGATTTAGTACAAACAATCAGCTGCTGAACTCTACAATCTTCTAATACAACTATTCTAAAAGACACAGTCAAATACTAGTTGATAATAAATATGCTGGGGGGGGTTGCTCCCCCTCGTGTCTGTATGAATAAATCTGTACTATTTTGTCCAGTAGACCAGGATTTTTCTCCTGTAAAAGCAGCAATAGTAAGTCTCTGACTTGGCAATTTCATCTTTTTTTTGCTGGGATATATGGCAAACCTTAATCTCTTCCTGAAGGTCACTCTTCGGGGGAGGCCAGTACAAAATTTTTATGGTCCCTCTGAGAATTCCCAGTCATGAACGGACCTTCCTGCCCACTTTATAGAGATGCTTGCTTGTGACACCTCCAGAACAACCACCCTTGTGCCAGCACAGAGGTTCCTCTGGAACAGATAAAAGCGGCTATAAATCTTCCTTCTAAGGCCCAGCTTCCCATAGCTACTTTAGATTTAATCTGCCAATTGACCATTGCTACTAAAAACTAGAGTTGCTTTCCTCTTCTTTTATGGATGAACCTTTATGGTAACTCAATAATGCAGCAACCAAAATGGTCAAAAGAGTGCAGGAAAGAACATTAGCTCAGGTGCCTCGCTGTTTGTAGGGTTCGCGGCAGAGAGCAAACCTCACTATTCTCACTTCAACCTGAATTTTGGATTGACTGTAATGACAAAAAGCATCTCCTATGTCTGCAGTATCCTTTCTCTGGCTTTTGATGGATGATTCTGACCAAAGTAAAAAATATCCAGGTGATGCTGTGAAAATCCTTGAAGTATCCTGGAAGAATCCTGGAAGCTAATTCATCCTAGACATTCAAGCTGGGAAGCCCCAGTACCTGCCTCATACCGAGTTTGAAAGGAAAAGCAAGCACCTGCTGGTGTGAATTCTGAGCTGGAACAACTGCAAGGGGCAGCCCCAGGCTCCACACTACAGCAATTGAGGTAATCAGAGAAAAGATTGCTCTCTCAGAAGCTAGGAACTCAGGACTAGTGAGGGAGGTCATACTGTGTCTAGCCACTGTTTCATTCCCACCTGGCTTCAGAAGACGACTGCGGAGGACTTGAGATGGGTAGGAATGCCAGGCAGAAGGAAGAGCAGCAAAAGGAGAACTACTGGACCTTCAGAAAACCCCATGCAGAGTAGTGCAGTTGACTTTTACTTGCTGGCAAAAAAACATGTATCATGTGCTCTAGGAAGTTTGCCAGACGTACGATCACACCCCCATGTCTGCTCAGGTACTCCCCAGAAACCCAGTAAAGCACGGATCAGGTGGCAGCTCACCATGACCTATAGCTTTGCTTCATCCTGTATGTCTTACACATATGTCCTCTGCTTCTCCTCTGATTTCTTCTTTTGTACTAGGTCTCCTAGCATATTAGCTTATTTCTTCCGCCCCCTCACCTCCATAATGTGGGAACAACCTGACATTTGCTGTCACTAGTTTTCTCCCTCCCTTTGTCAACCCTGTGATCTACTGTTTCCTCTGCTGTAGCTGTCTTCTCCCTTCCAGCTATGAACTGCTCTGTGCAGCAGCCTTCTGGCCGACCTGCGTTCAGATGGCAGCACCGCTCCAACAGGAGCAGTTTACTGCCCATTTTCCTTGGTCCTTAAAGACAGCCATAGCAATATTAATAAGTATTTACTCATGATATATAAATAACAGATACTTAACTGCCCATCTTAGATTCTCCCCACTGCATTTTGTGGCTAGACATACCTGCATTTGCAGAAGGCTGTGAAAAAACTCTAGTCCTAAAACATAAAGCACAGTGAAATAGGGACAATTTGGGATGCTCGCAGCAGCAAGTGGGAACTGGTGCCTTCACCCACTGTGCCAGAGCTGTTTGCGCGGGCTGGGTCTCACGTGCCAAGGATGGAAGCAGATACCATTGCAGAAGCTGCCATGCTGATGTTGAGCCCATAATCTGCTCTCATTTCCTTTGAATTAAAAGTTGGGTGGTGCGTGAGGTACCATCCTTCAGGAGTCTTTCTGCAGTCTCCAAGGACTCCTCCTTAACTGAGTACTTCAGAAGCTGTAAATACAGCCGTTAATTTCTCTGATAAACAAAATAAGGACACAGGAAGAGAGAAGGAACTTGCACCACTGTGCCTATTCCATTACTCAGGAAAATTATCCTTTTACTCTTCAGAGCTCAGAATAGAGATTGCATCCTAAACCCTGCAGGTTTAATTTGTAGCCTCCCTTCCTCTGCTGTGACTCAGACCTGGAGCTACCAAGCCACTAACATACAACACACTTGGAAATAGTGGTGCTGCTTTTTTTTATTTCTCTCTGACTGCTACTTCGAAGGAGAAGGATGTTACAAATTTTCCCTTTATTATCACTATCACTAATCTTGTTTGAGATCCTGTATTAAATGGTTCATGCACAAAAGTAAAGAGGTGTAGATGCATTTTTCTCCTTACCTCAGCCCTGTGTCTACAAGAACACTCTCTGATATTTTACTGTCCTTCAGCTTATTTTGTAACTTCAGTTTCCTTTCTCTCCATTAGTACTTTTTGCTTTTAAAGCAACAGAAGCATTTTTCTTCTGATTGTATCAATCTGAAAAACGTAAATTTATATTTTCAGATAGAGTTGATGTGAACCTCTCTTTTTTGATGTGACAACACCTTCATCACATGTACCCTTTTGCTGAAAACCTGTTTATTTGTATGCCAGAAGAAATGATGCTGGCACAGGGGCTGCAAGAATATTTTTACTGTAGCAATTGCAGAATTCTTCAAGACAACAGTTCTACAGTCTTTAAAAATAGTATTTTAAGTCTGCCTGCGTGTTTATTATTCCACTCTGAGAAAATCAGTGAGAAACAGTTTCTCCTTCCCAACAAGATATTGGAGGAGAAAAGGAAAATAAGTAAATCTCTTTTTTGACAATATTTAAACCCCACTCATTTTCCTGTTTCAGTTATTATAAAATTTACCTCTTTGAGCATAACATAACCTAGGAGACATCACAAACCCCAAGCAGCAAATTAAAGTCTACCAGGGTTTATTTAATATATTACCACATAAATCAAGTAACTGGCAGCACAATCATTTTCCTACCATCTTTGGAAGGGTTTTGTAGAATAGAATATATTTAAGTTTTATATCTTAAACATAATTTGCACTAATGACTGGATAACCCATGTGAATTATCGAATGTTGCAAGTTAAGAAAGAGAAGACACACAATTATTTTTAAAGAGCTAATGGATTCTAAAATGTACTGTTTATGTACTTTAAAGATGATGTGTTGTTTTAATTATTCATAATCACAATGCAATAACAAAGTATAGCTGGGCATATCTGTACAGGTAATGAGGCTAAAATCATCCCCCTGTACCCATGCATGTGCTGGTGATCTTAGCGCAGTGAAGTATGGGACAGGGAGGGTCATCTGGAGCGTCGCCAGCCACGGCAGCAAGCGAGCAAAAGTCAGAAAGAGGAGGTTTCCATTTCACGACAAGGATAGTGAAAAGGGATTCGAAGCTGCTGCCTAGGAAGTGCCTGCGCCGGAGACAAAGAAATCACAGCAGTTTCCAGAGCTGCCATTCAAGTTGCTTTTGCTATGGCTAAGACTGGTTGAGGACCAGACAGCCTCCATGTAGTAAGAGTGTGTTAATACTCTATAGTGCATTCCCAAAGGACTCAGCAATATTTCCAAGATGCCAGCTCACCTTCTCAGCTCCTGTTGCTGCTGGTACCATAGCACACTGGAAGGATTTTGTCACGGGGAGGCAGTAGGAATAACTATTCTATTCTGCTCAGTAGGAATAACTCCTACCATATGTAAGCTGCATCTTCAGGTAGCCATGGGGAGAAGTGACACACACCCTTTTCCTCCCAACACATCATAAAAGGCCTTGATAAAGAAGGGAACAACTCTGCAACCACTGAAGTGTGATTTTCTGCTACACACGACTCCAATACAGAATAACATCAACCCACTCTCAACGCTTTGCTGCCACTGACTGCCAGAGTCATCACAGGAGCACCGCTACAATCCTTATTTACTTAAACATGGAACGGCAGAGCTGGATGGAAACGGCAGATACACACGAGTTGATGTGAATGAATCTTTGAAGTAATATTTATTAAAAATCAATGTTTAGGGAAGACAAATACAACACTACCCTAAAGTCTCCTTACTCAGCTGCACATCCTACCCCTGAGCTTTCCACCTCTGTTCAGACTCCTGCGAATGCCTGCTGGTGCTGGTGTGCTTGAGCTCCTTTAACGCAATGCCAGCTTGCAACTTGGCTATTGCGAGCTCTCCTCATTTTCAATAAAGTCAGACACCAACACCTTTAATACATTTCCAGCTGTGTTGGAGTCCGTTCCTAAAATGACTCCCGTTTCCCAAATTACTCCTGTTAAGGTAAAAATTGTCATTTTTTTTCTCCTTTGGCAAGCACTGCGTCTCATTGTGAAAATAACTGGGTTTACTAGCAAGGAAACCAGCCTGATATTATTGGGCCCAGTCGTCATTAGCAGCTCTGGGTTTACTTCAGATCAGACACGGCTATCGGCAGCAGCTGAGAAGCGGCGATTGTCTCCTTACAGAAGTGAGCCACGAGCTGAAACCTCTCCATGAAGACACACGCTGGCTTCATGTTCTCAGCCACACAGGACAGTATTACTTAAGGTTTCCTAACAAATTATCTAACACTGTATAGAAGCCCTGTCTTTGGTGCAAACAAGGAATTGCAGTTTGCCTGCATGTTTTAGAAATCATGTTGACCTGACTGGAAGGGCTGCAACCTACTCAGCCGGAGAGTTGGTTTGCATAGTTGCATTTTTTTTTAATCCATTTTTTTGCTGGGCAAGTCTCTTGGCTGTCAGTTTAAATCACAAATAGGGTTTATTGAAGATTTTCCCACAGTTCAATTGAGGATATTTGGAAAATGGATCCTAGCTGATCTAGATTTTTTTTTTGGTGAAAAATCCCTAGTGCAGGCTTCTCAACATGTTGTTCCTCTGGTGCGTAGACATTATTTCTTCTTGTATTTTTTTTTCAACGAAGACCTATAATTTTCTCAATTCTTTTTTATCCTGGCTTCCCAAAGAGACAAATCAGCTGGCAGACACCCAGCCCCCAAGCCTAGAAAACAACTTAAAGCACCTTTGAAAGAAAAGCAGAACTCTCAAACATGCCACTGGTTTTGTGAAAAATGGTGTTTGGCCAGAGGAAAGGAAACAAGGCAGGGAGAATTTGGCTGCTACACATGCCCTACTCAGTAGTAACCAGTCAGCCAAACTAAATTTCCAGGCTAGCTGGAGCACAGGCTTGCTCTCTTTTCACTGGGGATGTTTGAGTACATAAAGGGCAAGCCGAAGGCAGAGGTACCACAGTAAGGGAAAGGAGTCAAGCAGAAGACACACATGTTCTATGAATTTCCAGAGAGGCCTCCCAGATCTTTACACCCAGGTTTCCTTTGACAATGTCTTTCCTCACAGTCTGATGAAAATCCTCATGCCCTGCCACATCAAACCTCTGATTCCCCATCTCAGTCCTTCCCTGCTCTGGGCTGGCTGCTGTCTCTGCACTTAGATCTTCGTGAGGATACCAGCCCTCTTCCCAGCTTTTATGTTCTAGTAACTGCTTGTGGGCCTCAGCTTTTCCAGTTTCATTTCAACATGTCCATGCCAATCATCCTTAACCCTGTGTCTTATTTATACTTGATTCATTTTTACCTTGTTCATGCTTTTGCTTGGTTGTTCCAGTCCTTTCAAAACTCCTGATGGAACCATACTACCTCCTAACACTGTTCTGTTTCTCCTTCCCTTGCATCAGAGTAGTTACTGTTTTTTTTTTCCCCAAACTAATCCCTCACAACAACTGCTGAGATTTTTTGATCTGGTTTGGCTTTTTGAACACTTCAATCCCCAAAATTACCTCAGAAAACACAACTTACTAATCATTGGTTTTGTTAATTTTGTTCGTGAGGACCTTTACATTTTTTCTGCTGTTCTCATTCCTTCCTTTCTCACTATGTCATTTTGTAATCACTGCCACCCAAGTGATTTCTCACCATTGAAACTAATCAGACAGTTACTTCCTACTGATGAGAGTGAAGCCTAAATGAGTTACTGCTCTGGAATCCCTTCTCCTGACATGAAGAGTTGTCTCCGACACAATACAAGAATGTGGTAAGCCATCAGTATCCTGTCATATTCTATTTCTAACTGCTACCCAGTTAATTACCCTCATTACCTGGGGTTAATTAACCCCAGAATCCCATTAGCATCATATTCTGCCTCTGGGAGGCTTCTATCAGCTGCTCAGAAACCCCCAGCCTCATCTACTCCAAGGCAGTATCACCTCAGAAGCATCATGTAGCAAAAGCGTCACGTTAAACTCTGGCATATTTTTCTGGTATATTATTCTGGCATATGTCACAAACTTTGCATCAGAGCCACTTTACAAGTTTGTTGTGACCCTCCTTGGGAAGATCATATGAGAAATGGAAAAGTTTCTATTTAGGAGTAGGATGTAACCGCCTTTCAACTGGGGGGTTGAGGGATGGAAGGAGGGTGACAGAGGAAAAAAATGAGAGAAAACTAACTTACTCTTTCCAACAATCTATTTATGCTAAGGGGTGTTAGAGTGTCTCTCTTCTTTACATCCTCTTGCTTCCCACACACTTCTCCCCATTTTCATTTCAGTGATCGTAACTCCTGCATTTCTGAAGACAAGGGCAGCCTGAAGAATTTCAAAGCTTAGCACATATACAAAGCAGTGATAACCAAAATGTGCGGTAGATACCTTTTCTGTAGAAGTCAAAACAATGATGTGTCATATCAAGATCCCATTTTTACAATCCTGTTCTTTAATGAGTACAAAATTGTGGGGTTTTTTATATAACATCAATTTTGTCTCTTCCATTCTATGATATGGGCAATAATTTAATAACCTAATTGTATATGACAAGTACTTTTTTGAAAACAGTTGCAGACTGCCTAAAATTTCATTGAAAATGTTATTTTAAAGTGAGCTCAGTAGAATTTTTAAAAATTCCTGTAGAGAATGCCAAGTTGAATTTATATGTGCAACTTGTCTGAAGCATCTTATCCAGAACGGCAAACAGGGTATTAAAACACTGCAATGCTGATACTTGAGACTGAGCAGAAGCTCAGGGAGATTTAGAAGAAAGGAGATTGGAAATATTTCCCCAAACCATAACCCAACTCCTCCCAATTTATGATATTGAGATTTTTTTTAATTGGTTTAAGTTCCATATTTCTTAATAATTTTTAGTAGCTTCTTTTAAGTCAAATGTAATCCTCCTTTCAAACTTTGAAAGACAGTCTGAAATATTGGTATTTTTTGCAGGAAATCTAATTGCTCTCAAAACACTGATCCTCCTCCCCTCCTGCTTCTACCCATTTTTTCTCCCTCTTTACACTGTATATTCTTTGGGGCAGGGACCTGCCTGATCATTCTCTACCTGCATAAGGCAGTACACAAACCGTCTAAAGCCTTGATGTTAAAAGCATTTTTTTGGCACAGTTTTGTTCAGCGACATTAACGTGAGCTTTGAGTTGACTTCAGCTGACACTGGGGCAGCTTCTACATGAGGCCCAACCTCTGTAACGGTAGTTTAATGCTAGACATATAACCCTGTGCTGTTTCACTATGATTAATGAGCACCAGCTCAGAGACAATGCAATAAGAGAAGATAAACTAAATCTATTATGGATCTATTATGCTATTAGAGAATGATGCCCGTTAGCACATTCATACAGAAATTTCTTTATCCATAACAAAATTAGTCTATTGATGGGAGAAAAAATTATTACATGCAATAGATTAAGACAGAAAGTGAAGAATATTATCCATCGTGAGGGTTCTAATTTTACATCTTGTAACCTCTCTGAAGGACTACAAAAATGAACCCCTGTCTTGCAAATATTATGCCACATTTAACAATAATTTTATTAGAGCTGGTTCTCAGTATGTGCAAAAGATGTTACTGTCATAGCAGAGGAGTATTTCTTTCACACAGAAGTCTTAGCAGAGTTACACAGGGGTAAAGCTAAGCTTTTGCACTGGACATGGTGCTACTTCATTGCTTCATGAAGAAGAACAACGTTATGATATATTTGAAGAATCTCCATTTTAGTGCAATCAGAACTTAACAGTGACCAGCCGTTAACGCTTTTTGATAGAATTTATCCCTGTGTGTGCATCATGTTCATGATTAGCGTGTGCTGTCAGTCCTAGAGCACATTCTAAGATGGTACAAGTTAAAAATCAAAAGATAGCAGATCTAATGAAGTTTTGAAAATATCCAGATGTGAGATTACATCCAGTTTCCCCCTCCTGAAAAATTCAGATCATTGGTTGAATGGTAAAAAGTGAATTATTCTCTATTATACTGAGGAATTAATTGCTGATTCTACCAAATAGCTTAACCTAATTCTCATGAAAACATCTTGTGATGTAACCTCCTGTCCATAAATTCTTCTATATGCTGTTAAGAAAATTATTTGTTGAGAGTTACACAGTAAAATATCTGTCAGGCTTTCTGCTGCTTTTGCAGACGGTGATAGTTTCTTCCCAGAAGACTGACAAGCCCAAAATCAAACCACTCTTGATAGTTGCCCCCATAATCAAAGACTAAGATACATTCAGAAATGCAATGTATGCAGTTTTTTGTTCCACAATAGTTTCTCCCCACTTTTGATTCTAGTTCTTCCATTGTGGAAGAGTACATATGTATATCTATATAGGATAGACAAAAGATTTTCACATACAAAGATCAAAGAGAACAAATTAGAATTTTTTCCCTAATCTTATGGGTAGATTAAGTTTAATGGTGTGATTTTATCCTAACATTATAGACCATTCCATTGCATTTTGTGGAGCCACCAGAGTATGAAATTATATGTGATATCAATGAACTATCCTTACATATTTATTAAAGGACTTTTTGCACTGATAATTCAACACCAGCATCTGCACAGACACAAAAAGGCTTGTTCTCAAATTCTTATCAGTTGTTTCTTATCAGTAAACAACATTTTTTAACACTGACTCTATACAGCATTATTTACTCAGGAAAAGTTGCACGTATTTAAGTATAGCTGTAAATCTAAATACACACTGTATGAACACAGGGATGGCCCCCCTATATAACATCTCCAGATTGTGCACTTAACCTTGAAACGACAACACTTTCTGGATCAATGGGCTCCACATCTGATAACAGGTTAGATCTGGGCTGCTGAAATGCCCTTCCCAGCTGCTGCTGAGCGGCTCCCTTCCGCTCATGCCAACTGCTGACTTGGTGTCCACGCCACAGCAACAGTGCCAAGGGGTTTCAAATGCAGCCGGGCAGAGCAGAGCCTACAGGTAGTTGAGATGGGAGTAAATAGTACTTGTAGCTGCAGTGAAGTCTCCTAAGGGCTGACTTGCTAAGCTCTTGAAAGAGAATTTTTCTGCCATGAAGAAAACTGTTCTAGTAACAAGTACAGTCTCTGCCTCATCGTTAGCCGATCACCAGCCAATACTACCCAGCGTTTCAGAGCCTTGCACTCAGGTGATTTCCTGCAGCACTTCTGCGTTAGATCCAAAGACCACTGCAGTTCATGGTAATTGCCTCTCTACTTCACATCAGACCCACAGTTATGAGAACAACTACAAAGAGGTTATAATTTTCAGTCCAAGTGGAACCGTGCCATATCGGAGGTCCACGGGTGGTGATTTACAGGGGAAATATTCTTGCCTGAAAAAATATATCAATAGATGCTGAGAAAAATTACCTTCAGCAACACATATCGAACCTAAGTTTAACCATAAAGACCTCAGTGCAATATCTTGCATTACAATTAATTACAATTACTGCCCAGACTTTTGTAGTCTGGGTCTCATTGGATCCTTGTCCTAACTTATTCGGTATCTTCTTTCCCAATAGGTACCTGGGGACTGAAATTCATGGTGCAAAGGGCAGCTCTTTGCAATTTTCCGGTGGGGTCCAGGTACCAAACACTGTTCTTGAATAAATGTTCTTCAAAGACAATGCTCTTTAAGACCATTCCCTTTAACGTACCAAGATATTTAAAAAAAGAAAGAATGTGGTATGCCAATTTTTCTTTGCACTTCCAACAGATTGAGGGAATGTGCTTATTTTTGTACCATGTGCCTTGGGGTAGAAGGACATGACTTCATACTCCCATGAAAAAACCAAGAGAGAAGGACACCAAAACTAAATCTCTGAAGTTCTCAATCATCTGTCAACTAAACCACATGTTGTGAGGTACACAACCAATGGCCTAACGGTGAGTTCATTCATTGTGTGGGCCTAGAAATGCTCAGCTTTGGCTCACTGTTCTTTCACCCATGCTGCTCACAAAGCCACACTCTTATATGCTGTAAAAAATTAGCCCAGAATGATTTACACAACTTTGAGTCCTGGCAAATAATACTAGAATGGCAAATCTTCCTGCTCGCTGTTACAGCCAAGAGACCCAAATCCTGAACTGTTCACAACTTCTAAGGGATAGAGCAAATTCTTCACCTCTGCCGCTTGGAGCAGACTAGATTTTAATAAAAGAAACAACACTTAAAAATTTATCCTCTGTGACTTAGTCAATCACAAGAAAACTGATCATACCTCGGGAGCCTGGATTCATGTTCATTCATTAAGTGTAAATACCAAGCCAAAAATCTAAAGAGAAATATGCAGATACTAGCAAAGATGAGGAATACCACATTCTTTGAAATGTCAAAGTTCTTACAGATTAATTATGCAACTATGAAAACCAGTAAAACTTTCTTTGCTTGCACTAAAGAATAGCTGCTTAAATGACAGAAATAAAAAAGTGGTAGGCAGAAGTGGTTACAGATTATTTCTCTGCACCCCAAAAGGTTTAGTAATAAAGGAATTTCAAATGATCTCTTCTTCTCGTATGGAAAGATCACTGGTTTGCTATAAAATGAGGGAATTCATGGAGTGGGGGAGCCTAAACCCTGATCTGAACTCAGATTAGTGAAATTTTCCAGCTGTAAACACCTGTGAAAGTTGGGTCAGTATTAGGCAAACGCAGAAATCCATGCGGTTTCATTAATAGACCACACTGCATCATTACACGGGTTCCTTCAGGGTTTTTATTTTTGTTTGCTTGCTTTGTTTGGAGACCTGTTTGAATATTTGTTTACCTGGTGATAAAGGGAAAGTAATTTCCATCCATTGCTAGGGTAGGCGTTAGCAAATGAGAGTACCTGGAACAATATTAGATGGCTCTTGTGCACTCAACGAGTAAATATCTCTCCCCCACCGAGCTATGCCAGCCTTCGTGATTCCTAGAGCAAGAACAAGCTTGTGTCATCCTGACACTCTGCCATACATTCACGAGGCTTATTAGGGTTTATATTTAACATAAGTACTACCTTTAGCACAGAGATTATATCTCCTTACACGCAGTTCATTCTTGCTTCTAGAAAGTAAGACCTCCCGTTTCAGAAACAGGGATTAGCTCAGGCTGATCTCATGTCTCCTTGCAGTTAACCTACTTTTGGCATAAATTCAGATGTATGACTGCTGACTGTGTATAGTGTCACACAGCCCCAGGGTATGGAGTGAGGAATATTCCACATTCTGACACAGAATATGCCCAGAGCATGTTTTACTTGGGATCTGAATCAGCTCTCACTTTCAGAAGCTGTGTATTCATTACTTTCCATTTGGATTAGTACAAAGGAATACAACGCTCATGCCCAGATCGCAAGGCACTGTACTTTCCCAGTTCTAGCCCATTAGATCAGTTCTTACCAGCCAACTCAAAGGGAAGTTAGCATTTGATAGTTAGATTTCCAGGTTAATAGGAGATAGGCATGTTGGACAAAAAGCTTTGAACTATTGGTTAGCAGTGGAAATATGATCAAAGATACTGAATCTGAGGGCCTTAGAGGGGAAAGTTGTGGCAGACCATTCTGGTCCAAAGGAAAATTCCAAGCTCAGGAGAATGCCTTCGAAATTAGGTGAGAGAGACGGATGAGTAATGTGGAAAGGTTGGAGAGAAAAGTGTATTTCTAGGAAAGCAAAAATGAAAGGCGAAAGACAAACAGAAGCAAAACTGCATGCAGTCTTTGAGGAGAACACCTATTCCTACGTGTATTTTTTAAGCATCAGTCACACACGCATTTCACTTCCAGAAGGAGTATACAGAGAGTAGGACGTTGAAATACAAAGTGGACTTGAAACCAGTGCAAGTATTTAAGGATGTGGGGTTACATCAGTGAGGCAGCAAGTAAGGTGGATGATTTCATCTGTCATAGATTTCAGGGGATTCTGGTAAGCATCGAACAAGTCAGAAAGAAGGAAGATCATCGTTTTTCAGACATTGAAAGCCCACAGCTTTGGTTGAAAAGGGACAAATTCTGCCTTCTATCACATTGATTTATACCTGGAGCAACTCAGCTGAAGTCAGTTGTGGCAATGGAAATTAAACTGGGGATATGAGGCCAAAATTTAGCACAAAAACGGTGTAACTAGCATTTAATGGACAGCTGACTAGAAATGGGGTCTCCAGCAATGAAAACACCTACGGGCAAGTACTTAACGAGAATTGGTTACAGAGAACTGTAGCTCCATGAAGATGATAGATCCCCAAACATACTCAAAACCTGTCTGAAACCTAATACTATAACGGCTCAGTGTCTCTGGGCAGCATGCTCTGTGCAGTGGTGAATGAGGCTGCAATTACACACAGACCTGTAAGCACAATAATTCATTTTCAGAGAAAAGAAAAAAAAAAAAAGTATTATGCAAGCCAGCAGTATGTCAGCGAGAACAGTGCTGTATACTCAGTAACGGAGTTGGAAGTAACCAATCCATCCAACACTTTTCTGTTTTTCTTGCTACTCTTGCGGTTACTCACTTGTCAGGAATTTCTGAAAAGGCAGCATTTCAGCGCTCCCATTCAGGCAGAAGTAGGAGCTCCGCTAGGCAGACACAAAGCAGTGGCAATGATCCAAGAAACCAAGCATTTCTCACGTGCAGTGTTGGAACGAACTGTAACAGATGCGGGACATGCCACCACACAGCCCCTAAAATGAGCTTAGGAAGGGTTCACAGGGATTTCCATTCTCACCCAAGCCCTTCATGGTGGGAATCACAACCGTCACTAGTGCCCCACTAACAAGACCCCTCGCCTGAATCTGCAGCAGCAAAGGCCACTGCTAAATTCTGATCCACGATACAGCTAGTCTGCAGTGACACAACATGTCTTGTGCCTTGTCAGCTGGATTCCTAAAATACCCTGGGGACCCTCGTATAGAAAGTTTCAGCCAGGACTGACTACTGCCCTGGAACTCTGCGCTGTTTGTCTGTCCATCCTGAGGCAAATGGCACCTACTGCCTCTGCCCCAGCAACTCTCGGATATGCAGTGATCTCCCTACAGAAACCTCGTATTCTCCAGCAGAGTCAAGCATTGATGGAGATGGGGAATCAGGACTTTTTAAAACAAAAATAAAATAAATTTCAAAAAAACCCACCCCAAGACTTAACTTGCAGAGCACAAACTCATCTCATGATTAATCAAAGCCAGCAGTTCAAACACATGCCAACACAGCGGATGATGCTTTTTCTCCAGCCAGAATTCAAATATTTCAGCAAAAGCAAAACGTATTTGACATAACAATGACACGTGAACATAAATACAAATTTTATGTGTATTTGTCCTGTGTGACCAGCCACTATCTTAACGATGTACCAGTTCAAAAGCCTCAGGCATCCAAATGCTCCCTGTGGTGAAAAGCACTATGCATGGATACAGTGAGAAAAGATTGTGTCACTACATAGTGAAGACTGGGGCATCAGTAATCAGGGAGCTATGCCATAAATCGTAACACTCTGATATGTCCCAGTCCCAATTTATTCACTGAACATTTGCTTGGATTTTTTTTTTTTTTCTCTTAAAAGTATTTGTGGAGATGCTTAATACCCAGTGAGTCAGCACTGGAACGGCGTAATTTAGTTAAGTTATTCCTTCCACATCAACTGCTGAAAGAAACGCGCATGCAATAAAGTTAGATCTCAGCCGTGCCTACACTTGTAGTAACAAACCATCCAATTCTTTGTTCACAGCTCATGATCTGTCAGCTGCGGGTGTGGAGGGGGAAACAGAAGTTGTAAAAACCATCTCTCTGGAGCAGACATCGTCCTGATGCCAACACAGCCGCTCAGGGAGAACATCCGTGGTACCCGGGGTGCAGCGGAGCAGTTCCCCCCACTCCCTGCCTGCTGAGAGGTGCCACAGAGGACTTCCCCATGCTCTCGTGTCCGACAATTTGTCCATGCCATTCACATACGACGGTATGCCAGGAAAGCATCTCATGTAGCTACACAAGTCTACAGAAGATTCCCATCAAGTCTGGACCAGTTTCTAACATGTTAGTTACACCTCTTGCGCTAAAATGCTCCATTACATTACTAGGCTGACGCCAGTACTTGCAATATGGCTTTCCCAGTTGCCTTAACTTTGCCTTCATAGACAGTTGTTATTTAAATATTACACATCTGGCAGGACAATAATCCACAGATTTTGACCGTAATGATGAAGACCATCACTGGGAGAGACTAATTTTACCAAATCCTTATTTTCCTGTTTGAGAATTTGGTATTTGCAAAAAACTCCATCAAAATTCCCTAATTCTGTTGTACATTCTGAATGTACCACACTCAGTGGTACCTTTGCAATGAATCAACTGCCAAAGACAGAGAAAAGGCCGCCCAGTGCCCACCAGGCAATAAGAACATCAGTATTTGGTAGGTCAGTATTTGGTATCTCCTCATCACCTGTGCTGAATGAATTGCACAGACAAAAACAGCAGAGAGATCGTCTTATTTCATGCTCTACTTAAGAACTCTTCTAGCAGCCACATTTTCTGAAATCTAACCAAAATGCTGAGCTCTTCCAAATATCTGAGTCCATATTTGCTTTAAATGGCAGCTGTGGTGTTATGAAAATGTACGTTTTCATTACATCCACATGTAATTAAGGTATATTGTGATAAAGCTGCCATTTATTAATAAAGTTCTAAATAGAATCAGAAATCCATTTTGGTAGCGTACTGTGATTTGATATATATGAGCAGATATTGCACGTATATTCTTAGCTGAAACAATAAATAGCGTTAAATAAATAGTACAGGAAGATTTGCCTTAGTCTACATCGTTTTCTTCAGCTGTTATATCCTTTCTTTTAATCTGTTTCCCAAACTTTGGGTTTTTCTCATTAGTTCTAGAATAATCAGCACAGTGAAAACGTTATCTCCTTCCATAACTGTTTCATACTTAGAAAACAAATGAAGGTTGTATTTGCTGCAGGACTGAACCTCGGTGACCCTTTTTATCACTCATATTGCACATTTTCCATTACGAGTGCTTCCTGTTTTCCCACAGAATTTTACAGCACCAGAGGCACCTCCCCTGCATGCATTGCTTGCAGTGCATCCAGATTAATACTGAAGGCAAATGTTTCCCCTGCTGCACGGAAGGGACAGCCCCAGTCCGGCACAGGGTGCCTCTGCTGTTCGTTGTACTGCATGCCAATCCAGTCTCCTCCAGAAAATGGCAGAGAGGGTGGAAGTCTTCAGATTGGCCCACACCAGATTTTCCTCTTTCTTTATTCTATTTTCCTGTTTTACCCTTCCTTTCCTTCCCTTGATATTCTCCCTCTATTTTTTACCGTAGAACAACCCGCCTTTCCTCCCACGAACATCCTTCTATTAACTACCTGTCATATAAACCCTTAATCTACTCACATTGCTCCTGGTTCTGCAATAAGGAGACTCTCTCTAAAGTCCAGAGAAATGCTTTCATATAGCCTAGCACAAAACCTCACCCTTCTCTGTATTTGTTTTCCATCAAAAAATGTCCTGATTGTACGAGCAAGAAAACGCAGATTTCAAACCAACCATCCACCATTACTGTATCTGATTTGCTTAAATGCCATTAGTAAATGCCACTGGTTCATCAGTAATAGGTATCCTTGCCTTATTCTGGTTTCAGGCAGAAATACATTAAATTTTATGCTGAGAGAAGGAGAGGAAAAGAGTTGAGAAAACCTGAGACAATAATGAAAATAATATAAACAGACAATGTTTTCTTTTTGTATCAGAATGTGTGCATTTGTTGTGACATACTGCATCAGAGATCTTTTTACAATTAGAGATTTCCATTTAAATCAAGAAGCATTTGTTAAATAAAAAGGTAGAACTACAGACATCTAAATGAACTCCCACGTATACTGAGCTCTACCACCGCGTCTGATCCTAAATCATGGTGAAATGTGTAAGCTCACTGAATTAGCATAGCTAGCTTGAAATAACTCTTATTTCACATTGACTTTCTTTGGGCCTTACCTATTCTGCAGTTCCTTTTATCAAAGTCATACAGCAAACTAACAGTCAAGTGTTGCACAGAGAACATAACAACTTGATTATTCATTTACAAGCTTATTCCAAACCAGATTATTCTAATGGACGAAATCTGAGCAGGCATCAGACCTGTTAACACGTACGTTCGTCAGTTTGGCTCTGTGGACAGCAGCGGACTTCATTCGCCCATGGCTAAACAGCACACCTAAGTGTTGCCAGGCCATTTGTTTCTCCAGCTGCTCAGTGCGCCCATGCTTACCAAACTCAGTCCTGAAAAACCAGTGCTGTTACTAAGTGTTGCTGTGCCAACACAGGCCCGAAATCCCAAGCTCCTTCTCACAGGCCGTCAGACGCCCAGTGAACCTTTCCAGCCTTCAACACAGCTCCCAGAGCAGAAAAACCACAGAAAACTGAAAGAATACTTATCAAAAAGCAAAACAGAACAGCTAAAGCTTCAGCAATCTGTCCACCTTTCCATATAAACCTCTGCTTTAAGTAAAATTTACTTAAAGTAGCAGGCCTCAGCTTCACATAGCGTATCCCTGACTACATCCCCCTATCCCCAAATCACCTGCAGCCTCCAGACAGACACAAATTCCAGTTGACTGGGTGAAGACAACTGGTCTCCAGCTCTTGGAAGAGTGAACCATACTTTTGCCATTCTAGTGGGATAAGAAATCTAATTTCCAGAGACAACAAAATGGAAACTTTTGGAGGGCAGGCTATTCCCAACTCATAGAGCTGTCTAAAGTAATGGGGTGGTAACGAGAGGACAGGAGCACACTGAGCCTGGCAGCCACTGTCTGTGTGTTTGCTCTCCAAAGCCTCGTCTCTTTGTGTCACAGGGTGACATTCTTGGAGAGCAGAAAGCTTGCTACTGCAATATTTGAGTCCCAGTGAGAAGGGTTTCCCATAAATCGCAGATAGCATGGCATATATACATGTCACAATGGTGTGGTTACTGTCTTTTTTGTTGAAAATGTAGGTGTCATACTGTCTTTGGATGAAGATAAACATGTCAACGTTTAAATCTGTTGTTGCTGCATTATAGTCACTATATTGTGACATCATACAATGCATATTTAAGTTTGTAGCAGGCATCCTCTGAATAAATAGAAAGTTTTACTAAAGAACAACTATTGCACATCTTTTGGATCGGAGAGTCCTGAATTTTTAATTTTTGTTTTTACAGCACCTCACATACTGGATTTCCAATATGCTTGGCCTCTGTGCCTGTGCTAAACTATGCTTATCTGCCTCAGGGTTTCTTCATTTGGCTTGGGAACTGTGTATTTTCCCTGGAAGTTATAAAGTGGGAGCATTCAGTCAAATGCCAATGAAACCTTGCACATCTTTTAGATTTGAGAGACTGGAGGAATTCGTTATCATTCAGGACTTTGCCCCGCAGTCCCCTTGTAGTGCCTGGCATGCACAGGAGTCTCCACATCCTTTGGTGTGCCCTTGCATCCAACAAGCCTTCAACACAACTCAGATTTAGTCCCTCCCTACCCCCTTCTCAGTCCTGTTTCTTGAGGGTTGAGGAGGGGAGAGGACCTCACACTCCTGTGGCTTTCTGCCTTTCTAACTATTCATCCTCGAATAAGCCAGCAATCAGAGGGAATCTACAGATGAAACCAAGGTCGATGGAGAGCATCCAGCTGGCCCTGTACTTAAAACTCCCTGAAATACGTACCATATGTAAAATTGCTGATGATCTGTCATCGGCAAGAGCTTCCTCTCCACCCGCCTCCACCCCTTTCCTTCTCCCTGTGCAGCCTGTATGGAAGCTCTTGACCCAAGCAGGAACCGCAGCCGCTGCTGCAAGATCAAGCAAGCAATGCACAACTGTGGAGAAAGCAGTTCCACTGCACAAATTTATATTTTACATCACATCAGGAGAACAGAAAAGAAAGAAAAATGGGAAAGGAGAGGACTGCAGTTAGGGCCATTAATGTTTCATGAAACCTCTCACATCCTCCCTACAACTGACAGGATAAAAAAGATACAGTCATTAAAATTCAGATAACAGGAAACTGCTTTGGTGTTCTCTGTATTCAAATTCTGAGCTAAACTATTGCTTTGCAGAAATTTGTGCCCCTCCATATTCTCTTACATCAGTGTCTCAGGAAAGACCTAACACTCCAGTTCCTCCAGGACCAGCAACAACGGCCCATATTGCTCATACAGTGCAGTATGTTGCCTTATAGGGAAAGGTTTTGTTACCTTACAGTGCCACAAGTCCACATCACTGAAAAGGTTACTGTAGAGTGAGGTATGCATGGAAATTTCAAGGTCATTTTTTCCCTTTTCTTAACAATAAAGGTAGTAAACACTGAAGTGGGAGAAGAAGACTGAAGTGCTCATAGGTAAAGTTTTCCTCTACTCTTGCGAGTTCTAGGAGCCGTTTTGCAAAGGAGGAGTTTAAGAACTGGAATCAGGATCCACATTTCTACTGCATTACTTTGCAGAATTAGAGTAGTGTTACCAAGGTGACAGAGGCAACGTAAATAAAAATCAGAATTTCTGAGCAGAACTTGAAACTTTTGAAGCTTTAATTCAATCTAGTGTTTATGAAATGATAGAGGTTTGGTTTGGGTTTGTTTTTACACTACTCACTTAGGAAGCTTAGGAGAATAAGTAAATGCTTTTTCACCATATTAAGTAAGCTTTACATAATGGTCATTTTTAGAATTGAAAAAGATCATGAACCAAGAAAGGGTTTTACAAAACTGTATCTGGTAAAAATATTTTTCAGATTTTGCTGAAAGCAAAACAACATTAAGTTGTCCCATCCCTACTTTTTGGAGATTTTAGCCTTGTAATCTTTTCCTGCCTTAAACATAGGGGTTTAGTAGAATGCTATAAATCAGACTATTCACATTTAACTGGAGCCCTTCATTTATCCCACAGACGAATAGCCTAGGCCGATTCCTTACCATCACACTGGTCATCACACAGCCCAGGCTCAGCACACCTGGCAGAGATGACTTTTCTAGTCAAACATCAGCACTAATGAAGAAAGGAAAATTTGTTCCACAAAGAATCAAGTGCATCTTACAAAAAGATATAGAAGGAAATTAAAGGGGGGAAAAGCGCATTTTTCAGAAGGTTGTCTTCCTTTATAAAAAGGATGATTATTTGTTAGACTTTGCAGTCTGCTTTATTTTGGATATAGAACGGGTATAATCTTTCTTGGCATCAGTGCGAATCCTGAACAGACACAAAAAGGAAAAGACCTTAAGTTAGGTTCCTTGTGCAACTCTTTGAGTGTATTTTGCCAACACTGAAGAAGTGCATTTGCAACCTTTTATGGCCACTGGCTCTAAGAAAAAGCATTGAGAACTAAATGTGCACCTTTAAGTTTTCTACATTTCTTAGTACACTGCCCTTGACATACTGGTAGCTCAAACAATATAACATGTTTGTATAGCTTGCAACAAATCACATAAGTAATGTCTAAAATCACAACAAAAGCAAACAAACAAAGCATTTGTGTGACTTACGGTCGTTTCCCGATGATGAACATGGCACATGTCACTGGTTCACAATGCTTATGAAAATAAATGGCAACCCCCTGCTGCATTAAGTTCAAGTAAGAGTGATTAGAAAGATCTCCCTGCTCAAGCTATTTACCTTCGTCAGAAAACACTACGCAGTCTTCCTGCCAGCCCCGATCTGGGACCCAGCCCTCATTTCAGTGAATAGGAAACTGTTTTGCTCTCGCTGCCTATTCAGAGACTGCCTCTTAGAAATTTTCCTTCTTCTCTAAAAGAAGGTGCAATCTAGCATTAGGACCATCCTAAAAAAGCTGGAATTATAAACAGGGCCTCAGGTTCATGAAAGCCAGTATGCTACTGTGCAAATGCTTTATGTCTGGTTTAAGGTTCTGTGCGAACAGCAGCATTTTCTCTATACACCTTCCCCTCCCTTTAACTATTTAGCTGAGTTTGGAGTAGCAATCAAGGAAATTTATATTCTGTGAAATTCATTTTTCCCTGAAAAGTGTACTTGAAAACATTTTCAAGTGTATCTCTAAATATGAGACTTACTCCTCACAGGAAAAAAAAAGATGTTTACCCTTACGCTATGCATGTTATGTAGCTTATGCTATTAAAAAAGGAGACATAGTTAAAGTCTGATAAGACATTAAATGTTTGAATTATCAAGAATAAAAAGCCTATTATTATTAAAATACAAAGATATTGCTTTTTTAAGAAGTATGGCATAAGTACACATCAAAAGTAAACTTTAATTTTATTCTACAGCAACCTGACATTTCTAGATATCTGTCCTTGCTTTATAGCCAGGCTCATACCCCAGTGCGCACTTGTGGGAGGTCAGCATCAGCTTTAAAAAATAACCTTGTGAGATTACCAGAGTTTTTCCCGTCTTTGGAAGATACCTGTGTTAAGCAGGTGACGATGGTAGTACTTATTTATGAGCTCCTGTAAGATGTGTGAACAGACACTCACAAACACACACACTCTTCCACATTTTATCTCTCTCTCAAGATTGCACTGATCTCCTGGATTTTTATTCAAATCTCAGCTCACCCTCTTTTTTTTTGCGTTTTTGCCAACGCAATTTTCCAAGAATAAATAACAGAGCTTACTGCAGTGAATCTATAAAGAACAGAAACTAAAAACGTTAGGTTTGAAGATTCCAGGAACTTGACCACTGACCTATATTAAAATGACAACTATCTGTACACATCCAGACACTTGACTAATAATAATAAAGAAATTTCTCCTTGATCATAGGCTAAGGAACCCTGGCAAGGCTTGTTATGTTCTGTGTTTTAGAAACAACAAGTGCTACTTAGAAAATACATTATTTGGATCTCAGCCTTCCCAGGAGGTCCTTCCACCAAGAGGCAAGAGAGCCTGCATGGTCTCCATCCCAGGTGACTCTGTTTTATAGCTGTCTTCCCCTGCCCAAACTCCCTGGGCAGTGCTCCAGCTCAGGCCAAGGTCTGAGGCAAGGTCTGACCAAACTCCAATGTGGCAACAAAATGAAGAACATATTTTAACCTTACGTATCTCTCTATCTCCCTTTCAATTCCTCCTTTCAATTAATTTAAGGATTTCACTACATGGGAGGGGTAAATCTCAAAAAAGCCCAGACACCCCTGCCTCTTATTTGAGGAACGCAAACAAAGCAGTGATATCCACTGTGCAGGCTCAGAAACAGGACTGGCCACTTAACCGAATTACACTTTTTGTTTTTCTATGACCTTCTTAGTGCCTCAGGATCTGAGATGGCTTAGGAAATCCAAGGTGCCTCTTTTTACCACCACCTGCCTGTCAGCACCGATACAGGCAGGAAAAAGAATGAAAGGTCCAGTCCTTGGGAATGGCCATGGATCCAGCTTCCACTGGGGGAAGCAGAGCGCATTAAGGAATGGAAATTGAAGCTGAACAGGAAAGGAGGGAAACATAGACTTGCCCAGTTCAGTCTATGGAATAAGTTCCCAGTTGAAGCCTTCAGACTATGCAAATAATATTTTAAAAAGTCAGAAAAATGCTTCCTTGTTCACATTTTTGCAAATTAAAATGTTACAAGAGACCATCATGGATATCTTCTGGGAAACAGGCTAGGATTAGCACAATAATGTATATACCAAATAGGTATTTTCTGACTTCATTCCAAAAAAATTCTGTAGGAGTGAAACCCTGGAACGGGTTGCCCAGAGAGGTAGTGGAGGCCCCATCCCTGGAAACATTCAAGACCAGGCTGGACGGGGCTCTGAGCAACCTGATCTGGTTAGCAGTGTCCCTGCTCACTGCAGGGGGGTTGGACTAGATGACCTCTAGGGGTCCCTTCTAACCCAAAACATTCCATGATTCTATGATTCTACGAGAGACACAGCTCTGTTAAAAGCAGTCCCATCATATTCACCCGTATAGCCATGACGTGTTCATGGCAAATAACAACCAAACTAAATAGCTGTACAATTGATTCCCACTTTTCTATCTGTCTAAAAGCAGGTTACGAAATCACTTGATCACAACAGGTACCAAGGAACATACATGAAGTTCCTGAAAGTGGCCGTTTGTAAGACATATAAAACAGAATTATTGAACAGAGACATTTACTCATAGGCTCTGAAAATACAATGTTTTGCATGTTGGCTCACTTCTGCAAAGCTTGGTGGTAAAGTTCTTAGTAAATTTTTTTTTTCCTATGTCAATTCTTGCCTGTTCAGAAATACGTACAAAATCCCCAGCTTTGGTAAAATATCAATTCCTGAGCCCCGCCGCTGGGTTTTGGCAGGAAGCAGAATTAAAAGAACCAGATTCTGACAGCTTCTTCACTCCTTGCAGGACTGCTCTGCTTGATGGAAGGAGCCTTTGGAGCTGTCCTGACTTAAAACAAAATATATTGGTCTCCTTCCTATCTGCATGCGTTCCCGTGAGATTAGTTTCACCAAGGACCACGTCCACAGATGTGTCAGCCTATTTGTGGAGCAGACGTTCCTCCCCCCGAGCCACGCTCCTCACCAGGCTGCAACTGTTGACACTGGGGAGTAAAGGAAACACAAAGGACTCCCACCTCTAGCACCGTTATAATGAATCCTTTTTCTCATATTCCTTTGAAGTCAAATTGACAGCGAGTGGTGACATTTAAGTGCCTTTCTGTTTATCTTTTCCTTCCAAACAAGATGGAAGAAAATGTAAATGTGGATAGGCAGGAATCGACAGAGTGTGTTTGAAAACAGGATGCCTAAGTCTCCTAAGTCCTTAAGTCCCTGTCTTCCCTGCTGCTTTCAGATCCTGTCTATGGCTTGCTTTTCCAGTGATGTGACCTTAGCAGAGTTGCTCCCTGGGGCCAACCTACTCGCTGTGCCATCACACACAACCTGCTGGTCCACAGGAGCGAGTCAGGCAGCGGAGTACAACTCTCAATTTAACTAAAAGTATCATTTGATCTTAGTACCTTGGATATGTAGCAGTGTGTGTTTACTTCAGAGACCCCCTAATCAACTCTCCCCAGTAACCCAGCAGTCTGAAAGAGATTTATCTTCCTGTCTCAGGTCCCTATCTGCCAAGTCTAAAGTGCAGCCTGTCCATCTGTGACTCTCAATAGTAGCTCATTCAGACAGCCACTTGTTTGGAAAAATACATCAAGACACTAGACAGGGAAAAAGAAATGTATCTTAAAGCAAACAAAATAACCAACAAACGTGTAAATACGACTGAGGTCAACAGCAGAGTAAGTGAAAATGCAAGCGTCAGATGCCTTTCCCCAAAGCAAACCAGAAGGGAAAAAAAAGCGTAATCCATTTACAGCAAATTAAGAGAGGCCATTTTTCATCTGCCTGCATCTATTATCCTTGCCTCCTTTACTGGGAGGAACAATACAGCATTATCTTTCACAAAGAAAAAAAGAAATAAGGACCAGCTATTTATTCTTTCTCTAGAGTCTGAAATTTCAACACTTTCACCAGCTAAACATTCATCACAGCTGCTTTTGTACCAGCGAAGCTGCACTTCAAATGAAGCATTAAGGGTAACACAGTCACCAGAAACAGTTACTAAAATATTCAGCTGTGCTACCCACTTGCCTTGAAAGCTATCAGAATCTGTGATCAAAAGGGCGTTGCACCACGTCTGTTTGGGGTATGGCCAAGCTCCTTCCATCTAGTTTCACCAGCCCCTACTTGACGGTCCGTTTACACTTGCAGTTATTAGCGCTGAGTGGATTAGCAAGATGATGGTGTAAATTCGTGGGACATAACTGGTAGTCTCTGGGCTAGATGGGGAAATGTAGTCACCCAGTCCCAGTGCCCTTCCACTCCAGTCTTTCCATTCTGGATTTATCCCCCTAAAATTGCTTTTCATGAGAATTTTACAGCTAGCTAATTGACTTTCTGTTCCTTCTCTTGCACTGTGCGTGAATAAGCTCTCTTCAGAGTTCTGCTAGCAGCTCTTTCCTTTAGTAAAAATGTTGTATTCATAAACCACTTGGATGGAAGGAAGGTTGGCAAAAAAGCCACAACAGCATTTAGAAGAGGAATAAACATTGAAGAGATACTGAGCATTCTATAATCTTTACTAGACCTCTACGTCATGCCAAAATGCCCGAGACATGTGGCCAAGGAGGACCGGATTCTATCATATGCTGAAATGACAACATAAGCTTCAAGAAAAATGGACAGGAAAAAATTATTTGTTCTTTCTTCTTTTCTCTCCTTTTCTCTCTTCTCCTCTGTTTCAGTATTTGATTAATTCTGGTACCTGATTCCATAAAAAAATCGATATTTTTTCCTCAGTTTGTTTTACATATGAAGTTCCATTTTTCAAATATTAGAAGAATTTTGATCACAGGTGGATTTGATATTTTATAATGATTGATAAAGAGGTAGAGTGAGTGTCCAAGATTCCAGGAAGCCCCCTGAGGCTTTCCCACTGTGGGTAACAGTCTTGTTATGAAGTGGACTTTGGGGGGAAGGAAGGGAATGAAACAGTAAAACCAACCCATGTTGTAGGACATCTTGTATCTGCATATGAATCCAGCAATGAAAAAAAAATATAAATATGCAAATTATTCATTGACAATTCCACAGCCATCATTATGTTTCAGAGCCAGAGCTGAACTGCGGCCATTCTTTCTGCCTTTCCAAAATTTATTTCACTGAATGTTCATTTCACATTTTGGAGACCATCTATACAGCCATAAAAGCTGTGCACCACTCCCATACGCAACATCAGACACACTGCATGTGTATATATATATGTGTTTACATCAAAGAAACATCTTTTTATATAAAGATTTTTAATGAACTTCCCGTTTCTGGAGGATTGTTCTAGATCGATGCTTGAACCCTGTGACTAAAAATGCACTTTCTTCACGCATTTTCCCTGAGCATTTTTTTCCTTCCTCTGATCTCAAAATTACATAAAACCAGCATTTTGTGTGGCATTTGGGCCTTTTTATATCTTGGCTTCATTCAAAACAAGAAATTTAAACTGCGCGTGATGGAAAAGTGAACAACTGAGGAAATGCTCTGCTGCTTCCCCGAAGAGGTTTCTACTGCCCAGCTCAGACTGCCTTTTAACTCTGAAGGAACGGATGAGTTAGATCTTACTGACCTTTTTTCTAATATGGACATTCAAGATGAGGTCTGATACTGATTTTAATTTGGGAAAAATTGTACCTCTGGTGCCGAGTCCTCAGTTCAGAACATCTGTGCAAAGCCTTATGAGCTCTGCAGGGGCAGGGGGTGGTCTGAGTTATTTTTAATGGCCATTTAAGTGTCTAATAATTTTCTGTTACAGCCATTTTATCAGAACACCTGACTTGACCATAAGGTTTCCAGGGAACTAGATCCTGACAGATTACCTTTTTTCCCACTAGTTTCTTTAAAAAGCAATATGTTAAACAATGAGTAATACTTTGCAAAACCTCTGGAGCTGGGTAACTCATCTGCTTATACAGGTAGGTGGTAGATTTCTTGTTCAAAGAAGATGGTTACCACAAGGTCCAAAAATATTCTCAAAACTCTCTTCAACATCCAGATACAGCAGAGGTCAGTGATGGAGACAGCCCCGCTTGCTGCCAAATGTGAGAATGAGCACTTTCTTGGAAAGACAATGTTCCGCTCATTGCTGTATGTGAGATACCCTGTTGACCAGGAGGTGGGGGCACAAAGGGAACAGACTGATTGGGGTATGGGCATATATGAAGATGTGGCCCATTCTTTCCTCCTTCCTACTCCCTGTTGCATCAGGCAGGTAAAGAGACAGGAGCAGTAAATAGCCCAGAGAATCTGGAAATGCATTTGTGCCAGCAAAAAGCATTCATGTACATATTACTCCAAAAAGACAGACACCCCCCCTCTTTCCCACTGCTCCCCCTCACAAAATCAGAAAAAAAAATCAGCCTTTTTCACTCATGTGCTGCTATTTTAGTAATTAATGTATCTACCATAGCAACACATTTCAAGCTTGACTACATATAGTACATTTATTGTTCTTGAAACACTCTCAGATAGACAGTACAACTACTTATCTTTCCTATATCATATTCACAACAGATGTTTTTCCCCTTGTACAGTAATTACTTGTACTCTATTCGCATTAGGTACACACTTAAAGAAAAATGATATGATTACTGTTTAGCTGTTTTTAGCATGAGTAGCCTGGAGGATTGTATTTTGTGATGCATTTCTAATCACTGTATCATGGTAAAATGATATGGAACAAGTCCAGAGTTGGGGCTAACCATCTACCTATGGAGAGGTTTTGGCAGGGATGCTCCTGACGCTGAATTACTGTTTTGGAAGTCAGCATTGATTTCCTGGTCCCTTGCTTGCTGCAGGGATAAGTAAAACCAGCACTGAGATATTTTAGGCTACTAAAAGAGCAAGAGGCTCAGGAGGAGGAAAAACACCACAATGGTCTATTAAAAACAAATGTGCTACTTGTCAAATTGGCATTAGTCAACTTTTTTTGAGCTCTTGTGGTCCCCTTTTGTCAGCAGTCTGAAATGGCTACGCAGAGTTGCCTAGCTACTGCAGCTGTCCCGAACCTTGGCTCTCTCCCTTTCCAGCTCTCTCCAGCTTCTCCGTTTGGGCACATTTATGTCACACATCTTTGCTACCTCCCTCATGGTGAGACCAGATGCAGCTGTTGAGGGTGGGATCTTCTATCATATGTATGTGGGGTGGATCCCAGAGTGTCACTGTACCGCAATCCGTGCAAGAACTTCGCTAGAAGAAGTAGTCCTTAGCTAAAGCCTCGTACCTGACCCGCTCATGCCTTGGCATGCAAACCTGCGTGTCTCTCACGACTCCAATGTCTTCCCCTGTCTTCGCACAGCCCTCACTGTGTCAAACCTTTGCTCTTCCCCTTTGACTGCAGAAGTGGTCTCTGTCATGTGAGGGCAATAAAGATTGGGAACCACTGGCTAGAGTTATTCCTTTAACATGGCACACGGGAGGATAATCACTGTGTTTTAGTGCTTGGCATAGAGCAGCACGGAAAAACGCAAGCATGCTGGTAATGTTGAAAGCAAGCATAACTTGCATTTTAGATCTCCATGGTGGCCCCAGCCTTTGCTGCTCAGAAAAAGCTCCAAGCCAAAGAGCCTGAGCGAGGGCTGCCTCATTCGCTGTCAGAATTAACACAGCAGCATGGAGCAACCAGAGTTTCTGCCTGATGCTATAACAACTGGCTCCAGCTGACTCTCGCTCTGAAAGCCAAACCTTCCCCCAATCTTTGTCCTCCTGACACACCGTTTCCACTGTCATCAGCTGGTGCTAAGTCAACTACTCCAGCTGTGCCATATTCTGGCACTCAGCCACCATAATCCACTGCATTTACTGTGTGGGAAGACCTCAAACAGGGTCATCAAATATTATGTCTGGGCCTTTCAGTGCCATCCGAGAGGACTGTTTCACTCCAGGCCTCAGTTCTGATGTAGTCAATAACCAGGGACTCATGCTAGCCACATAAAATTGCTCTACATTTTCTCTTCAGTCTTAACAAGTCACTCATGCCCCTGTTCTTTCTCCTCCCTTTTGTAAACTTTATTTTAAAGCCATGCTACATAAATGTTTCATTTTTACATAATGAGCAACGCTCCAGAAACTGCTGTAATACAGCATCCTCCAGCTGGAAACAGAAAATGTCCTTTGGCTCTTCTGCCACAAAGAAGTTTATCTCCTGACTGCCGCTCTCCTTCCCGGCACCTGTTGCATGCAGATACGCTGCAGCTTAGAGCCTGCCGCAGTGAATCTGAGCGAACAGCAAACCCAGCCCCTCTCTGAGGACAGCTATCTCTGCTGCCTTTTCCGCTATGCCGTATCACACGTGCACATTCACTCCACTGAGTAAGTATTAAAAGGATGTCTTCAGCATTTCTGGAAGTTTTGGGCTTTGGTAGGAGAATTTGACACTTTCCTTCAGGGTTTCTTCTTCGTTTGTGTTATTCCTGCCACTGCACTTCATTGTGAAAACACTCAAAACCAAAAATTATGTTCAAACTGATTCCTAGGCACTGGAACTTGACTGTCCTTACTGTCAAAGCATTGCACTGATTTCTGATCAGGGCCAAACCATGGCAACCTCCCAAAGCAATTCCCAGGCACAATTTATGAACTAATATGAGCTGGAAACCATCCCCAGTGGCAGTATGCATGCACCCACCGTGGTCTGGAGCCTGAGTTTAAGAGGGAGGACTGGTCATTCTGCGCAGCTGGGCTCGGAGCCAGCGGGTGCTTCTGTGCACGTACAATTTACTAATGCAGATGTGGCCAAGGAGCCTGACAAAAGAACGCTTCATTCAGTGCCTTCATCTCACCTGTTTATCTCAGTGCAACACTTCTGTCATACGCAACAAGCCTGTTCCAAATGACACTCTTCTATACACATAGCCAGCATAAACCCGTCCGTGTGAAAATTACACGAGGTTTCTATCGATTTCAATGACCACGGGACTAGGTATGCAGCTTCTCTGGCACCCAGCAAGACAAGCAATCAGAGCTAAGGGTTTCAGGGTGGGTATCTGTGTGTAATACCAGGTTCCGACTTGCACCAACATTAAGAACTGCAGGCAAGAATTGTTCACTGTCTTATTTTGCTCTCCTTTCATGCTGGGTAAACACAACCAGGATATGAAAGAGGAGTGAGCAGGGTTTCCCTTTGCGCCCCATTTCAGTGTAGGTATCACATAGCCCCCAGGACAGGCTTCAGTCCCTAATATGTTCAGTCTCTCTCATAGCCTTTAGTGTCCTGCTTGCTTAAGCTTGATGTTGGTGGCACTCATGGTGCACAGCTGCAACAAGAGGAAGAGAACTAAGCTCCATTAATCAAATCCAGCTCTATACTCCAAATGCTTTTATTTAGATGTTACTTCCCAGAGGAAGCCTGAGTCTCTTCTGTAATGCCCTTTCATCCAAATATGCTTAAGAAGTGATGACAGTTCATCCGTCTAGTCCTACGCCTTTCTTTTTATATACGATACAGCACCAGTTCTAAGAAGCTGCTGCAGTAAGAGATATCGAATAGGAATATTGTTGTTAGTCTCTTAACATTTACCTTTAGAAGGCAACTTTAGCTTTGTTCAAATATGTCTGCTACAATGTCTGACGAACACTACAGAGACACGTCTGTCAAAAATCTCCATTTGTCTGCCTCCTTACCCTTCTCCTGGCCAGTTTTTCAATCAGGCTACACACTGGATCATAAAAATATATAAACAGCTTCCAGTGAGTGCTTTTACTTCAGCCTATTTGTGTAGAGGAGAGGTTTCTGAGGTAACATATGCATGAGTCATATCTTGCTTTTATCATGAGGCACCCACATCAGCGGAAAAAGGGAAGACCTTATTTGACATTGCCAATATTTCTATAAGAGAAGGAAAACTAAAAAGCTTCTTTCCTTGAAAAAAATAAACACAAGCCCAAGCCATTGCACACTTTTGACATATATCAAGAAAAGAGCAAGTAACATGAAAACATGTTCTTTTCCCTAGGATACCTTTAAGGGAAGAGTGATTAAGGCATTAGAACTTACACCATAGAGGAAAGAGTTTGAAGGGTTGCTGATGTTAGAACAAGCTATGGCAATTCAGAATACTTGAATACAAGGAAGAAAAATAGCGGTGACATGTCATTCAAATGTGATACAAGTTCTTTAGGAAAGTTATCTTAGCCTTTCACCTATGGATGAAAAACTACAACTAAAACCTTGACTACATCCTGAGGTGGGGAATACACCTTGTGCACACGTGCAGCCCCAGATAATGTATCCTGATTTCAGAGGCAGAGACATAAAATGAATAAGAAAAGTGTTCCAGCTGATGAAATTTTGCAGACTCCAAAGGAATACCTATGGATGTCAGAAAATTCCAAGAAAGGAGGCAAACTCAAGCTCCGAAATCTGAAACACATTTATGTAGTTTGAGACCTCTTAGCTTCTATGAACTGTTACTCAATGTGTGTTCTCCTGATGCAAAATAGTGTAGGTCATATAATGGAAATCACCTGATACTTTTCCAAGCACTTTAGAAATGAGCACAGAAATATCTTTGGCTACCGCTCAAGTGAATCATAAGGTATTTAGCAATTACTCGAATATCAGAGGACCAAGTTGTTAAAAAGTATGGCCAAAGGAACAGAAAAGATCTTGAAAAGTAAGTGTTGGTGCAGAAAATACAGACTGATAGGAAAAAATAACCATGATGGAAAAATTCCATGTTGATCTTAAAGGTCTTTTCCAACCTAAATGATTCTCACGCTCTGAAAGTAGGAAGAACACCGCATAGGTTCTCCTCTGAATAAGCATCTATGCTAGGGGTACTATCAAGGCTACATTACAAAAGGTCACCATTAATTCCCAGTGATATTATCTGCCTGGCTCCTATGACTCAGTACCCTTCGTAGTATAAATGATGATGTTTGTGCCCTGAAGCTGAGAACCGTACTGATAAAGGATGTTGTACGGCCACCGTACTACATACATCGGGTTCCGCATGCAGTCTCCAGGCCAGCAGTGTATAATTCAGAGCTCCTCTCTCTCCTCTTTCCTCATTTGTTATGTGAAAGAGAGCAGAAGGTGACAAAGGAGACAGGGAAAGAACTACTTGCATCACTATATGGAGAAACAAGTGTGTTTAGCCATCCTGGGCTGTCTTCCGCAGCTCAGCTACAATGTACTTTTTAAAGACTACAGATGGGTGTTTCCAAGGCCACCGGCAGAGAGCCCACCGTCAAGTGACAGGCTAATCTCTATGCTGCCCCGGATAGAAGAGCTCATACTGCGCTCCTGGTGTCAGCTTCTGTGATTGTAAGCTGAAGATATTCCTTGATTTTAAAATGTCACTTAGTTTGAACCCTTTTAGTGATGATAATTCCAAAAGGGAAGTGTGCTAATGTATACCCAAAATACTGCCAAGCCCTTCAAGTATATATACTTGGAATATTGGCCAAGAGAGGTGGAAAACTCTTTGCTAATTTAGGACACATTGTTTTTCCTTTTGAGTTTCCAGTTGGATGTTTTGCCCTCTCTGACTTCTATTTTCTCCAAAATTTCAAAATCACAGATTCAAGCAAATCCAGCTCTAAAACAGCTGGGGCCATTTATGCAAGAGCTTCCCCAATGAAACTACCTCTACCTCTACAAAGCGCATAAGATGCAGACAGGTACTCATCACTGGGAGAGACTGGCCTCCCAGCCTTCCCTGCCACTTCACATCTTAAAAAGCTATCTCGATGTGACATAGAGAACTTAAAATGACAACTAATTCCAATTAGAAATAACTCTATTATTCATCATGCATTTTCCGTGGGTTTGTCCTTTTGCTTTTAATACTAATGATAGTTGTGTAAATATTGGGCTGTTTGTTTCTTAATTAATTTTTCCTTGGCAGTTTATCCCTAACCTATCACTGTAACTAAAGTTGTCAATTAATTTATTGGATTAATTTAGCCTTTTTCTTGAAAAAAAAAAAATGCATTTCAGGGAACATGCTTGTTATTCGAGAGGATTTTCTAATATTTTTTGTTTCACAATTTTCTGCACAGAGCTTATTATAATTTTTCAGGTTTAAAATGGTAATGATCCTAGCATATTTTATCTCAGAGTATAGGGTCACCAGATACTTTTTTTTTCTTCCTATCCAATGGGATGGAAGCAATTAAGTTCTCAAAGTGTTGACTTTTAAGAGGACAACTAAAGAATAAGAGCAAAAGAACTTATCTAAAACCAAAGTCCTATCATTAAAAGAACAAATGACAGAGAAAAATAAAAGGACTAGCATGATCTGTGAGAGAATCTTTTTAGAAACAAACTTTTCTTTCACATTTCTTTGATGTCCCAGTCTTGGCTCCCACTGCTTTTAGTCAGCAGGCTTTGGGTCACTCAAAGTTCCTAAAATAGCAGCGTTTGTCATCCTTCCTATTCACCCTGTAAAGTTTACTTTGACCTTTGTATTATAGATCACCTTCGTTTTGGTTTAACACGTTCAACAGCCTTGTCACAAGTCTGTTGCCAGGGTCTGTCGCAGGGACTTAGGTTTCTCAGAGTGGAATAGATGACATTTTCAGCTAAACAAACTAAAAAAAAAAAAAAAAAAAGTAAATAGAAATAACCTCTCCAAGTTTTGATCCATCCTGTTCAGCTTTGTTTTTATTTCCAAACAAAGAGACAAAACCACCACGCTCAGGCTGCAAGGGGGAGGAAGAATCACAGTACCAGTAAAAATCTTATTACAGCACTGTCACAACAGCTCCTGGTCACCAAAATCTCCCCCACTCCCCTTTATCTTTCATTAACTGCTACTTCTCTAAAACTGATTTACTGAAAAAAAATATCTTTATCATCAAGCCATATTAACTAACACTAATAACAGCAATAATAGAAAATTCTATTGCAGGCAACTTATGGTTTGCTTTTCTAGCTTCAAATGTTTTTCATTTTCTATTTAATTTGTATTAAGGAGAAAAACCATACTTTTCCTACAGTCCCAGTTACATGTGTCAAGTAATCTTCTATGTTCACTTAAGCAAACATTTTGCCATTATGAACACCCTTCCATTTTAAATACGTTTATTAATAACACTTTATCAGTAATTCTTTTTCATGATCTGTATTATTTCTCAAATATAATAATTTCATATCAGGAACTCCATTAGCCATAGAAAAGTTGATGTATTTTTTACAGGCCATAATAGTGGATTTTTACTCTAAACTTGTGGTCTAGATAGTGGGATTTTACTTTGCTGTGAAGAGAATAAATTTCTATAGAGTTAATGCTTGTGAAGAATTCCACATTCTCTCAAAGAATAACTCTAGAAAGTAGATATAGATCCTTTGGTTTTCAGTGCTAGCAATGAAGCATAAAATATGACAGTGAAACAGCAAGAGCTGTTTATTTCTATGTCAATCGCTTAAACCAAAAAAAAAAAAACAGATAGATAGCTCTTAGAAAACTCATCTCCAATGAAGTCAAAGAAAACATTTGTGTTGGCTTCAATAAGGTCTAGATCCTACTCAAAGCACCAGGCCGCCTCCCATGCTTAGCTACTGCACTTAATGCGTCTTGCTCCAACCTGTTGCATATACAAAAGCTGCAACTTCATAGGTTTGTTAAAAAGCATCTGCAATACAAAGTGATTCTGGTCTAATTTACCACTGTAAAGACCATCCATTTATATAAAGAGTTCCATAAATCTGATCATGGGTTGTTTTTTTTTCATTAATTCATGTGGTAACTTAAAAAGTACGAAGTAGAAATTATATCCAGTTTCCAGAAGTGTAACTAGTGACTTTCCCTTAAAAATTAAAGCTCCTCTCATCCTCCCCACACTGAATCCATAACGTTAAGCAAATGCCACCTCATAGGCAGAAAAATGCATGGATGTGCACGTGAATGAAATTTCCACTGACGCAAATGAAACTTCAGACATCTGAGGACAGGATTTAGCCCAGAGTACTCAGTGTGTGACAGCTCATTTATTCTCATGACGATGAACAGATGAAGGAGAAAGGCTCTTAATGTGACACAGAGAGCTTTAAAAGCAGAAATGGGAATTCAGGAAGTTGCTCACACAGTCAATTGCTTTTTTAAAGATGTTCCTGCATTTCATGTTTATGCTCAGCAAGGTGGTCCCTGCTCCCTCCAGTCTCCAGTAAGAGCTGATTTGTCCCTCAGCTGCAATTGCAGATGTTGGAGGACCTGTTCTTAGGCTGTTTAACAGTTCAATTCACAAGCAGTCTACACAGACTGGTTCAAAAAGAAAAATGATCATCCAGAATAGAACTAGAGAAACTGCACATAGAAGGAAAGCTAAGAGACCAGGAAAGCCTCAACTGCCCAGACCAACATCAAATGATAAATTGAAGAGAAGTACCTTCACTACCACATTCTATATTTCTTCAATATCATATGTTAAACTAATTAGTTTGGTTACTATATTGTCCATTCTGAAATACAAAATTATGGAGTCTTTCCTCTTTAAAATAAAGTATAGTGCTTGTGCAAAGTGCCAGGCAACGTCAATTCTGGAGATGGAAGCTTTCTGTTCTTCCAAGAACATTAAGAGGAAGCTTCCAACCATAATCCCAACAGAAGAGACACTCAAAAATCCCTTGCATCTTGTTTCATTTCTTCTTTTTCCTTGTCCACGCATGCACAAGGCCATTTGCTTTTTCATCTCCAAAGTTAGTTACTCAAAGTAAGCATGAGATACCAGACTGGAGTAGAATGCCTCAGCAGATATTAATGGGATCTCCTTTAGGATCAGCCCAAATGGGAAAAGAATGCAAATTGTTTTCACCATGCTGGGTTTTTGGTAGCCTGTGAAAAATGACTGAGCAGTTGCTGTCCACTCCTAGAAGGGCTATTGCTTACATTTTCTGCTCCTGTGTAATGGAGCAACACTGAGATGTACTCAGGTTTTCTCTTGGCATTTGAGATTAGCATTTCATTGTGGGGAAAAAAGTGTAATATCTAGGAGCAGACAGAGTGCCCAGAAATTTCTCTGTTTCTTTTTCTTGTTAACAACAAGCACACCCAATACTCTGGAAGACTACCATGTACTGTGACAGTCAATTGACAGGGGACACTGAAGGGGATGGAAGAGGGCTGTATTACAAAAAAAGGTCACAGTCCAGTTTTGATACCACAAAAAAATGAACAATTTTCATGACTAAGACACAGATACCTTCCTCTTATTCTCTCCAGTGACAATTCAGACATTTTAGCAGAACAGTTCAGAGAACTAATATTTACATTTGATTATTTTTTTGCTTTCTGAAGATCTTAGTACTGAAAAGTCTCACGTTTTTGTCAGAAAAAAAAGTTTTAATTAAAGACAATGTACCATTAATTAGTTTTCACTCAAGCCAGTAGGATGGAGTGGAGAAAGAGAGCTACTACTAAAAGAAAGCTGTAGAGAAATTACGGAATTTCCTAAAGAAGGCGTGTCTGTAGTTTCTAAAACAAAATCACAGTTGACAGAAATTCTCACCTCTATTTACAATCTCACGAGAGACTAAGGACAGAGAAAGCACAGGAGACGGTTTAATGTCTTGTCTTTCAAAGCGATCTCTTCAGATTTAGGATGAGCAGAAATGCTGAACTGCTGTGAGGACACTTTCACTATCACTCCTCAATGTTTTATGTGGTGTTCTGTGGGGAGCTAGATGATTTCAGTCTCTCTTGCTCCCAGCCTAGCATTTCTCACAAAAAAAAAAAAAAGAGGAGGAGAAAAGAAGTCATGGACGATAAAATCAATCCACTCTGAAAAGACAACTAAAGCATTTCATGACCATGTGCAAATACCTGCATGAGCTCAGTGTGTTCACCTCAAAGACATGTACAGTAAAGACAGAATTTTTATTTGATAGTTGACCAGTAGGGAAGAGCAAAATGGCCAAACTGATGATAAATATAACTCAAGAGCACTGTTGCTGGGGCATGCATGCAGAGGTATCATAAAAACTACAATGTGCAGCCTTAAATTTTGGAAGCCTCTAGCAAAAGAGGAGTGGCAAGGTTTATCAGGAAGAAAAGAAAATCAAGAATGTGCCAAAGTGTTGTGTGAAGGCAATAAGCTAGACAGCATCAGAAATGTGGCACAAACAAGAGCTGCCAGGATGATACTGGGAGCCAAAGAGACAGTAACACTAAGGAAGCCACATGTTTTTCATGTGATACTACAAAACCAAACTATATCTCCTATGTGTTCAGCACTGTAGAGATATTTCATGTAAACCCTAGCTCTAGCAGTAGTATTGAAATTATCTCCATCTGGAGGAATAATAGTCAACAATCGACATTCAAGGACATCCTTAGTTCTTCAGTGACATCTTCAGAAGCCAAAGAACATAAAGGCAGAGAAAGCAAACAACGAAGCAAAGAGTTATCTCCTTTGGTTTTATTTCTGCAAGGACTTCAGAATCCCTAGTCACACTGCCAGTTATAGCTATAACATTAATGAAAACACTGCACAAGACCTGGCACCCTTTACTTGTCTTTCTCTCCCCCTCCCTCCCATTCTAAATACTAGGGTTTTTATTTTTAAATTGAAATATGTTCTTTACTTGACACCAAATGTTTCATGTGTCAGGAAAACACAGGTTAGGGATTTGGAGTTCTGCCCAGTACGAATAATGCAGTGGAGTGCTATGGTAGCATGAATGGTAAGAGGAATCGCAACTGCTGGTCTTCCTTGCTTGTCTGGACAAAAATTAGGTCTTAGTATGTACTTGATGCCAACTAGAGGCTTCAGGACAAGTACTAATATATAGATTTCACATGCCATATTAGTTCTGTGAGCATATGTTAAATAATCCTCTCCTCTCCTCTCCTCCCTCCCTCCC
>NW_009259424.1:4840339-4927629 GCF_000687185.1 Egretta garzetta | reverse complement strand
CAATCTGTTCATCTATCCTTTATATGTTGAAACATGTATCTTGGCATTTTCTCCTTAGAACTTCTGCTCCAGAAAACTGAAAGCACAAATTGGAACAACAGTGAGCACTGTAGGTACCAAGCTATTTTGACAACAAAATCAGAATCCCATGGATCAGAAGTACTTGTCCCTCGACATTCATTGCATTTTATGCGGGGTTTTTTGCTTGCTTAGCCTTCCAATATTGTTGTCCAGAGATAGGGCTCTTTGAGCTGAGTCAGCTTTTCTGATTTTCAAATCTTAAAGCCTAGGTGGGTATAAAACTTAATTTTAATTTTTCTTTCCCCTCATTTATTGTCTTTGCCTTTTGAAGCAATGCTCAGCTGATGTTTCCAGCAAAAGCATCCTCCAGCTCTCCATCTCCTCACGTACAGCACCACATGAAGCTCACCAGAATTCTCCCTGTTGAGGCCACAGGACACTCTTGCATTTTAATTTCTGCTATCTGGAACAGTCAAGCACCTCAGCCTGTTAAAGAAGGGAAATTAAAGAATATGGAGCTACTCTCTCACAAAGATCCTACAAGTAGAGGGTTGATACATTGTGGGTCAGGTGACTTCCCATACTGGAGTTTCCCACCTGCACTCTGGATTAGTTCAGTCGTTCAGCTCTCACCCTAACAGAGGAGGAGTTCCTCCTGCAGTTCTCAGCTACACTCAAATCTGAACTTAAGGATAGGGAGAAAAGAAAAAAGCGCTGAAGAAAAGTGGCTGAAATTTAGAGAGCAGCAAGGAGGGTAGGATGATGTTCTCATTTCTATCACTTTTGTATCAATTACAGAAGGAACAATCCCAAATCAAGTACAGTCAGCTAAGCCTTCAATTCGGGAATAAGTATCAGCTATGCGTCATCACCAGATGGGACCGGCAATTCTCTGTTGACTCAAGCCTGAGTCATTTTTCGTTGGGTTTCAACTGACATTGACTTTACATCATACTTGTCTGAATGAGGAGTTTCTGCCCTTTCAACTAATCTTCACAGTTACAGAGAAGGAAAATCACACAAAGAAAGAGGGAGGTGAAAATACTATGGTTAAAATTTGTCTTGTAATAGAATAACATTAAGATTCTGATGGGGTACATAGGCCATTTCCTTACTTTATGAAGGAGTTGAATGATGTCTTTTAAGAGCAATAAATAAATGGGCTGCTTGAAAGCATTCTCAAGTTAGTATTGCTTTTCTCCTGCTAAGTCTCCTAATTATGTCATTTTTCCATTAATAAAGAACCTAAAGTCCTTAAAACCATCTTTGAACCAGTTCTCTGAGCTGCAGTAGTTCCTCAGAACTGCACCAATATCAGACAAGCCTCACTTTGCAGTGAATACACTCACGAAGGGCAGGAATTCTGCGTCTGACTAAATTCCTTCCCTGGCATTATGCTTTCAGGGGTGACCAAGCCTCCATCTACAATATTCTGCTAAAAAAGATTGACCTGGGCATTTCATTTTCCACAAAGAGCATTGCTCGTAGCAGATAAAAAATAGGAGAATGTATCAGTAGTGAGGTTTCCAGCTGCCAGATGGCACAGCTTATTTCTAGGTTTCATTTTATGAGTATTCTAAGCAATAAAATTCAGAAGTAACTTATCAAAAGAAGCTATATAGGCAAAGTAAACCAGTTCATCTGTGTTAATCCCTAATGAGAAAAACTGTGGCATACCATCACATTAAATATTTAAAACCACCTCCCCATGATAAATTTGCATCAGGTCCAATGTATTACATGTCATTACTGAGAGTTTGTCAGCAAAATCCAACAAACTGGTTTGCACATTCTTGTCTATTCTTAGCCTTCTTGTTTATTTATTCTTACACGTACAAAGTTGACTACAAATCTGAACCCACTCTGTCAACCAGGCTTGTATCTACAGGATACATGCAAAGCTAACTTCAGAGTGCATTTTTAATCATTTCTTTTTAAGGCTGAGAACAGAATGGATCAAACATTGAATCTGTTGTAATTTTCCAAGTTCTTGTAGGTTTTTTTGACTCTGAAGGGAAGAAATAAGATATTTCTCTATCATAGTTTTTCATCTTCAGAAATATGAAATTCTCCTTGAGATGATAGTTGTTTTGTTACTGAGTCTCAAAAAAACCAGAACAAAATAAACAACAACCCAGGAGCAGTTATTTTCTCTTTTTCACAAATATGATACACTATAATCAATATTTTATCTGTTCTTTAAAGCAGTACATGGGCTGCCATTTTCATTTCAGAAATGGGGTAAAGTGCCAAATTTCTTCTGATTTAGTTGATATACTTCCTTTAGAACACATGGAGATCACCAGAAAACATATTCTAGACTCCTAGAGACTTCTTGAAACTTTTAAATTCCAGGTATGAGAAAGTGGTCACCCTACCTTTCATCAGGTTATGGACAATAATGTAGAAAAAGTAAACACCACCTGGCAATTCTTCTCTTCCTGCCAGCCTGGACCATAACATAGTGTGCAAGCAAGACTGCGTGAGCAACACATTGCCAAAACCTGCTGCTCTGGGGTAATATTTAGATTATAAGAATATGTGCTCATAATAAATTATTTTTCATCTCTTTAGAAATACAGCGTATCTCTGAAAGTACACAGACACATGCGCTGTGTCCATCAGTTATGAGAGTTTAAATAGGCTGTTACCTCACTCATTCATTTTCTATGTTAATGTTAAATGATGTACATAGAAATTTGTAACACGGTATAACCTAAAAATATATATCTTCTCAAGTAAGCCAAAACAAAGTATAAATTATTTCTATGATAAGATTATTTCAGCTTACTTCCCTTCAGGTTACTCAAGCTGCCTTGTTTACATAAATCTAATTTTTATTTTCAATATTTTAATTGAATGTTTAAATTATTTGGTATATGTTTCCCCATTAAATAAATTGCATTGAGTTTGAGGGGAGAATAGTCTCTGGTTTTTTATTTCTAAAAAAGAAAAAAAAAAGTTGAGCAAGAGAAATGTGGAATTTTTTTCAGCCTCCTGAGATTTCTGATAGATTATTTCATGTGTGTTTTTTTCTCCCTAACAAATACACAGAAACGCAGAATAATATCCTACAGGGAACAATTGATTGAACTGGCCAGCCACCGATGGCAAAAATGAGTCTAGCAACAGGAAAGTGGTGAATTTGAAAATTAGGGATTATGAAGTTAGTAATTATCATTTCAAGCGAAGGAAACAAAGAACAATTGCCTAGTGCCTTGGAACCCAGAAGTAAAAGACTGAGATAATATAAATAAAGTCAAATAAATGTCTCCAGTTTTACTAAATGCCAGTGTAAAAATTCTGCTTTTGCATCAGTCTGAAAATACTTTAGTGGAAGTTGAATACAGTGAGAAATGAGAAATCAAGGATTTTCTCAAGGTCCTCAAAGAGGAAACCATGAGTCTGCTTAAGGAAGGAAACTCAAAGGCGAGATGGAAAAGACCAGCAACACTCTGGATTAATGTATCCAAACCAGAACATGTTTCAGATGTTCTTAAAAGATTTGCCAGAAAAGTGAGTGATACTTAGGCAGTGTGTATTATTTAAGTGATACTTTGGAATTGTGCTCCTCTTTGGAGTGCAATCAATTAGGAATACAAAGACACTGACTCAGGACTGGAGCTATGAAAGGGCAGGCAAAGCGTGCAATGAGATTAATAGCTCTGTCTATGCAGATTCAGATAGTCACATTCTTTAACGTTAGAATTTCCTTTTCCAACACCCCATGACGGAATTTAATGAAGGGAACTGAAGCCCAGAGAGGTCAGGGTGAGGGGAACTCTACAGAGATGCTGATATTTAGGTATTCTGGACTCCAACATAAAGGTGGCCCATCATTCTTCAAAAGGCAGAACAAAATCTCCACAGCACTGCTCTATACCCATTACAGCAACTTTCTAAGCTAGCACAAGCAATTTTTCTTTGATGTTAGTAGGGTAATATGCAGCAATGTTTTTGCAAGATCAATATTTTACAAGTTTGGTACAAGATCCCAAACATTCCCCATGACAAAAACTCAGTCGGGCCAATGCCCAGTCATAAATCAAGTTGTCTTGCAATCTAGTCTCCCTTCACAAAGACTTAACCATCTTCATCACCCTCGAATCAAGTAGCAACCTTTCCCTTTCTGAACACAGCTGAATTATTTACTTAAATACCTGGAACTGCCATCCTTGTAACTATCCCAGATTGGGATTGATGACCTTTACAGGATTTCCAGTCCTAAAAGGATTTGTGGGAACTTTCCTGAACTCCCACATTCAGTGGTGCCTGTGGCAACGCTCTACTGCTGAGGAACCTTTGAGTTGGGGTTTGCAATGCTGAACTGAGCTCTCGCCATTCCTCCAGGAAATTGTTTCGTTCCAATTACTGGCACTGATAGCACAGCTCTAGGAAATTATTCATTTTGGGATTACAGCTATGGAAGAGAGGAACTATAAATTCCCACTAGAAAGGAAGCAGTGGATTGGTGTGCTCCTTATGGTCCCTATCAGCAGCCAGCCACCCTGTCAGTGCCCAGTCTCTAGTAGGGAAACCAATGATCCACCCTGAGGACTGGATTCACTGAACCCTTGCCATTCAGTGGTGCTTTCAGAGGACAATGCATTTCCCACTGGAGTCTCTCTCATAACACGGGAGATGTACAAGAGTCAAAAGAAAACTACCGAAACTCCTAGGACTGGAACTAGGAAAAAATACTGAATCATGCAGAATCCCACTCCTGTAACTATTTGGTGGTAAAGATCCTTACCTTCTGATCAAGACTTTTCACAGCATTTGGCTCTAAACAAGTCTGTAATATGAAGATGTAAGGCCATGGTGAAGATGCTGAATCACGTATTCACCACACATGCCTTTTTCCATTGAGCGGAGCTCTGAACAAAGCATCTGTGAGAGATTTTTTGTTTCAAGGAGTGTGAAGGAACATAAGAAAGCAGTGATTTTTTTATTGCCCATGTGCGAAGGAAACAGATCTCAAGCTCCCCTTCTGTTCTGATAACATACCTCTATTCAGTGGTCTGAAATAATATGCGTATAACATAACACCCAAGCCAGAACTTAAATTTTGAGAGATTTGGTGACACTGTTGATAAGTTAAGATTCTCCTTCTCCCACATCTGGCTGACATGTTCACTCCAAGAACCCTCTCCCCTCCTCCAGTATCTATTACTATCTGAGGAAATAAGAGGACCTGAAACAAAAATAATGGTATTTGTGCCTGAAATCTCTTTATAATAAGGAGGCAGAGAATGTGAGAAAACAGAAGACTTTTGCTACTCTATTCATTTAAGATCAGTGGTGGCAGGCCCAGCATGGCATGGAAAAAGGAACCCATTAAACATTACTCATTTGTACTTATTTGTGTTTTAAATGCTAAAATTTCATAGTTTGCACATCTACTCATACAAATATGTAATAAAATCCTAGAGATCCTGGTCTACTGAGCAAGGCCTACCAAAATAACTATTTTGCCTTATTTGCCCTTCTTATCTTTTTGGAAAAACTGAGTTTCTTTATGGGTGGGATGCTGAAAGCCTGACGTCCAGGGTCTCTAATGAATCTTGTAAGCTGTAATGATTTCTGTGGAATCAGGATTGTTTTTTTGTTGTTGTTTATCCAAAACTGAAAAGATTTTAACAGGTAGATTGTCAGATACAATTGCTTCATGAGAAGGAGCAGAAATTAGGATGTCTTCCATGTAAGTTAACTTCCTGACCTCTCCTGGAAGCAGAAGGAAAAGGAGTGGCCTTGGTGTGCTGTTGACAACCTCCAAACCACCAGCTTGCATTCATAAAAACTCCTTCATCAGCTCCACCAGAACAATTTATTTATTCCATGTGAGTTGAAAGGCTTAAGAGCACGGCTAGAATATATTTTTAATAGATGTTTGTGAACATTTGCCATGACAACTCAGGGAGTTTGTACGCTGCCTGGGATGAGGGATTCTGTGCATCTCTCTTTCCAAAGGAGAATATGAATATGCATCTCTTCACCTTCCATTGCCTGGTGTCTCCGTCTTGGTGCAAAATCTAGTAAAAACATTCTGGTACCTGGTAAATAACCACAGATCACCCAGAAAGTAGTAACTGCCCATTCAAACACAGTGCCTGGGTATATGAAGATCGATCTCCTCACAGTTGTTTATTCTAGTCCAAATTCCAAGAAGGACACAACTTAGAAAAAAAGTGTTCTGCAGAATACCGACCACTTGTCAAGGCTGATCAGAAATGCAGCTGATGAAGTTACCTGGAAGACGTAAAAAGTAACGATCACCTCCTAGCTATTTTGGAGGCACAGGCAAGACATAAATAGCGTAACTACAGGGTGAGAGACAGCCTTTGTGATTCATACCTTGTTGAATAAACTAGGAAGGAAAAAAGTCCAGCCTGTCCTGTTAGCTACAGTGCTTTTTAGAGCCAAAGCAAAACTACTATCTGAATTTACTTCCACTATTCTTTCTCTCTGTCTGGACCTCTGAGAAATGCTGTGTTTATTGTATTGCAGACTTGTCAGGGGGGAAAATCAGATCTGCTCAGGCTTCAGTTGGGAATGCCACAGGCTGGACTGACATAAAGAATTAGAGACTAAGAGCCCATACAGAGCCCACTGAGGCCAAGCAGGAGTTCAACGGCACACGGTTCTAGCAGATATCTTGTTTAGGACCCACTACGAAGGCTTTACCAAGCCTGCCTTTGACTGAAGTAGAACCACATCTAAAGTTATGTGCTTGAAACAGAAAAATTGTTTATAAAGGGCCACATCTATTTTTTTTTAATGGAATGTTTATCTCAAAAAGGCACTTGCTACTCAACTTTCATAAAGTTGAAACCATGGGGATAAATATGCTTTCTTCTACCTAATCACAAATAAACTTTAAATGGGATTCTGGCCAAAGAACTCTTATCTTGTTTCAGGAAGATTTAGGCTAACAACCGGCAAAGGGAAGTAGCGCATCCCGGTGTCTCAGGTTTCTCAGGAGTCCAGAGGAGATCGGATCAAACTGTTTCCTATGCAGATTTCTGGTGAGCACCTGGGAAAACAGATCCCACTCTTTTCAAAGCTCTCCCTGAGGCTGGGAAGTCGAGGTACATTCCCTAAGCCAGTAGGGACTGGTATTAACCTCTGCTCTAGTCCTCAAGATGCTGCATTCACTAAGTATGTTATTGAGAAACTCTACAAAAAAGAACCCACTAACTTCAAGAAGACTATAAAAACCACACATGAAGTGCTCTTGGGTGTCCAAGAGACAGAGAGAGAGAAGGGAGGCAGAAGACAGTGAGAAAGGCAGACGAGAAAAGCCTTGCCAGAGTCAAGCAACTACAATATTACAATGAGAATTGAAAAAAAAAAAAAAAAGGCAAGAACACTTGATTAATACAAATAATAACACCTATGTTTTTACTTAAGCAGTAACTACCAGAAGTGAAGCAAACTCTTCTGGTACACCTTCATCAATTGTGGATTATTCGTAAGGTCAAGCATTTGCAAAGGAGGTTATTTTGAAACATTGGATTACTCCAGAAACTTATCCTTATCTAAATTAGTTCTGCCCACACTGTCGGCCAATAAATTTCTCCACCTGTTTGCATATTGATTTTTTCCCCATCTTTTATTTATTTCAGCTTCCTCAAGGGTGAAAAGAAAAAGTCTATTAAGCAGCTAACAGGAAGTATGAGTTCTGAAAGGGGTTTTTTTGCTGTCAAATGTGTCTCTGGCTGGATCACCTTACAAATGTAAATTTAAAGGGTTAAAATGTAGTGACCTGGTGCAGAATTCTATTTTGACTTAGACAACACATTTTCTCATTCAAAACAAGATACTGTTTTTCTGTTCTAACACCCTGCTGATGTAGATCACGACCCATTAGCTCTCAGCTCTCTTCTGGTATGTAGAAAAAGGGTTGTCTTTATTCTATTTTTCTAGTCTACCCATTTTGCCTCCATTTTTCTAAAATAAATGAAGCAATGCAACATATACTTACCAGCCCCACGGACCTCAGCAAGTAAGGGTGAGAGTTAAAGCAATAATCAACAGCAGTAGCTTGTGAGATTTTACAGATAGATAATTAAACAACCTAGGAATACTTCATTTCCCTCCACTTTTCTCTCTGGTTTAAAATGTCCTTTGGATAGATTTACATTCCTGTGACACTCGCTGGCCAGGGCACTTAACCTTTAATACCACTATGAAACAGTACTGCTTCTTGACCTTCTCAGATGCTAACAAATTATTTCGACTGATTTAACCTTGAGCATTTGATCTCCTGCAAAGGTGTGACTTTTCTGAGAGAGCAACAGCATTATAAAATCAAATGAATACCTAGGCAATACTGAGCTGGTCATTTATTAGCTCATTTACAGCACTTTGTGATTAAGCCTAATTAGTTTTTATTTCTGATGAAGCTGTTGTCTTATAAAAGCTTTCGGTACAAAAAGGATTACAGTATTTACTGGTCCTTGATGAACCAGTTCTCCTGAACCAGCTTTGGAGAACCAGTTGGGAGATCTGAATCTGCCTAAAAGGGGAAGGCAGGTAATTCTTAGGTACAGATCAATGCATGCTGGGCAAACTTCCTCCGAGAAGCAAGAGAAGTGCTAGGAGAGCTATGCATCAACAAGACTGTAGCTAATCCCTCTGCTTCCTAAGACAACGCAAAAATCTTTAGCAAAGGAACCTATGCTGCCCTACTGAGGTGCTACTTCCGAGTACCAGAATTCAGGCACAAGTTTCCAATGGTACTACAGTGAGCTACATAGCTGAGACAACTTTAATAGGTAAGTATATAAAAATAATAAATTCCTAAAATAAATGCACGGATAAATAAATAATTAAATGCCAAAGCGTACCTGTGGATAAGACACTTTTCTGAGATAATAAAACACGCTGGAGATACTATTCAAAAAAACTGTCCCACCCTGAATCTCACATACTGGCTGGCCTACCAAGTGCCATTTTTCCTGACCTACTCAGCACCGGTGGTTTGTCCGAAATACTCTGAGGATTCCCTCCCACCACAAGTGAGAGACAGGTGGGACATATTCAGAGAAATAGGTTAGTAGAGACCTGTATTAAATTTAACCCACTGCTATCCTGCTTAGGTTCCAAGAAAAATAATATGGTTTTGTTTTCTCATAGTCAATAAACATTTTCAATAACACGTGTAGTTTTATGACTTTGCAAATGGCTGCTACTGCATTAACCATACGTTTTCTAAGAGAGATGTATGAGAATTTTTTCCAGTTCTCTTTCACTATCTTGTGTGCAAAAATTGGGAGAAACTGGAATAACTTTATAGACTGCAGGTGTCTTGTGGAAACACAGAAAGTTTCCTGAAAGTGACTTTACATCATATTACTGATTGCTGGGCTCTGGCTAACAAGTTCCACTACAGCTTTAATTCAGTGACCTGATAAGACTCATGGGTTGTCACACAGCTCTGAAGTGCTGCTTCAAGGCGTTTTCTGGGTAGAGGTTTCATTTTAGACAGGACAGGATCAAGGAGCAAGAAACTTAGGTCAAAGCACTTAAAACACTGGATAATAAAGTCAGAGCAGTAACATTTTACACCTGCACTGAATATCATTAATGGCTACAACAGAAAAATAGTCCTGCAAAGAACTCACTGAGCCGAGTTCCCTGTTGTATTAGGCAATTGTATCATACACGCCTTTCAGGCTGACTGAACTATCTCACAGCAAGCTTATTGGTTTTGGTTTTGTTCCCACTGCTCCAGTGGGAAACAGCATCCTTCTGCCCTCAGGGTTGAGATTTCACTGTGCTTTGAGACGATAGCTTTTACTTCAAACTGGAGCAGGCTACAGATACACACCCCGCCTCCTGAGATACCCCCGCTGATGTCCTGAAACTCAGCTGCACATCTGAGCTCAGCGCTCTCCTCCCGAGCTTGCTCTAACACAGGGCTAAGTTACTGCAGTAATTCCCTGCCTTCACCCTTGGGAATTGTTCCAGGTTTGTGTCTACCTTGGATATGTCCCCACCTCATCAGCTATCCCATCTTTGTTCTCAGGTTCAATAGCCTCTCCCTTCCTGAAAATGGCCATTTTAATTTGGGGCCATGAGTAACATCTGCGGCCCCCTCCTTTTTTCCAGATATAGCCCAGACAAGCTTTTTGCTGTTCTTTTGCCATGTTGGTGTCCAGTTCAACATGATGAAGTAATTATCACCTTACCCTGACTTTCTGTGATGCAGCTTAATTTCCCAGCCAGGTTTTTCTGCATTACTTTAACTCATAACTCCTGATTTTGTTGCAGTGATTTCATAACCCTTTTGAACACACAGCCCTTTGCCTTGAAGGTTTTTTCTGTTGTTCCTAAAATAAACTCCAGATGGCTTTTCTACCTGTAACTTGAGGACATTGCTAGTATTTAAATGCTTTAGAGTAGCTGACATTTTTTCAAAGCCTTTTTGAACTCAAGAGCCTTAATACAACGGGCTCTTCCCTAGGTCTTTTCAGCATTCCTCTGTTCCCCAACAGTGATGCCCCAGAGCCTCTGCTACTTAGCCCTGTAATAACAGAGAAAGCCCAGAGAGTCCTCAAACATCCTTCTTACTCCTCTTAATTTGTTGTTCTTAACCCATGGCTAAGGGAGGCGCTGGCAGTGTCCAAGCACACCCACCACCGCAGGCTGAGATGTTTCTGCAACATGCAGTTCTCCACTGGGCTTCTTAAAAGTTTCTCTGTCATTTCCATGCTGCCTTCCCAGCTCGTCTCCCCCCCCCATCAGCCTGTCTGCTCCTCAATCCTCTCTTGCCAGCCAGCTCTTGAACTGGCCCCTAAAATATTTTGTTCCTGCCTCTGAGCTGCCAGCTCACTGCTTCCCCCTCGCCCACAGAGGCTCTCTCCCTGCTCCCCACCACCCCTGTTTACATGGTGCCTTGGGTGGGGGAGAGCAGGGCACCTCCCCTTCAAGGACTTTTTCTCAGTTCTCTAGCGCAGCATTTCCAATTCAATCACACGTAGTTGCAGACCTATTTTTACCCTTCCGTTTCATTCTGCTTAATTAATTTGTATATTTCATAACGATTTTAGTGTAGCCTCTATATGAGAACTACTTTACCATCCTCTCCTTATGCAGTTTGATTCCAGAAGAGCCTGTTTCAGCCCTGCTTTGCCATCTTGCTTCCATCCCATTACAAGCATAAAGTATTTTTTCGAATGTCATTTTCTGCTTCTCCTGATTTGCACAGGTGCTTCAGTATTGATGTCCAATTAATACCTTTATTGCACCATGTTTTTGCCATCCTAAATATCCACCTTCAGGTTCTGCCTCAGAAGCTCCTTTTTCTCCACTTTTGCCTGTGTTCCTTTCATTAACAAGCAACGGCATTGCAGCACTTGCTCATTAATCACATCTATTTTCTTTTCAGTATTTGATGCCACACTTCCACTAGCTGAATCACTGATGTTACTACTGTTCTTACTAGTTTTGTTACCTCATTTGTCCTTGTAGTCTACCATCCTATCCTTTATTTCTGCATCTTTTTCATTTAGCAGATTTTCCTATTCTTGTGTATTGAAAAAAAGCTGGAAGGCATTGGGGGTTCAGGCCCAGCTGACATGGGAAACACCTCTTACATCCCCTATCCTGATTGCCCTACTCACTAGGTTAAATACGGGGCTCAGGAGATACTAAAAGTAATAAATGATTCAAAAATTCAGCAGTGCTTTGTCACTATGTTACATGCTCCTTCTCTCAAAAACAAATGACTGTCTACTTATTTTTTTATAATAAAGTGTATTTTTGGAAGTAATAGTAAAACTACATATTATATTATATCTGTGACTCATTTTAAAAATACATTTATACAGCCGCTGCCAGGGCTGATGTTAATTGTGCCTACGCTATATCACACCCGCACGCTCCTTGAAGTGGTAAAAGAGGCTAGGTTTTCTTTTTAACTTGTCTTCTAGCTTCAAGAAAATTTAATAAGATCACCTGGAAGAGACAAACTGCTGTGCGGAACTTTTTTCTCTCGTGCTTTTTGAAAGAGATGACTTAATTTCCTTTCCTTCCCGCTATCTCTTCCACCACAAAATACATGCAAGTATTATATCTTATTTCTACGTTATCTCAGAAATAGAAGCTGTTATGTGTCTATGGTAAAGCACGGGTAACGCGAGATAGACATACAGGCCAAAATCCAAGAGGCGCACAGCCCGTCTAACAGGAGTGGAGGGCCTGATGATTTGCAATTCAAATTGTGATCAAATCAATGGCGCACAAAAAATGATGACATTTTCTAGGAAATTGGTGTCTCCATGGATTGAGGAGAGCTATAAAACACAATTGTAAAAATTATGTAGTGCTAAGAGCTTAAACAAAAACTGCTAAGGAAATTCCCCATGACTTTTCAAGCTCTTGGTGAGATTTCTATGTTCACATGAAAGTTGCAAGAAAAGCTGGAATGGTAAATATTTCATCTGAAAAGTCTCCAGAATATACAGCTGAAAAAGTTTTCCTGTGTCCATTACTACTATATTTAGAGATATGAAGTAGACACACAAAAAAAATCATAAACTTTACCTTTCACTGATTTTGAGATTTCTGGATACGTATGCTGTGCACTGTTCCTTCCTCTGAGGGCCACAGACAGAACTAACAAAAGAAAACAAGAAAAGAAGTCAGCTTTCCCCAGTCAATGTTTCTTTATAAATTCTCCCACTTCTCCAGGTCTGTTTCCTTTTAGCTGACGCAGGTGACCAGCCGACACCCCGCTTTCTTCATGTGACTGGAAATTGCCCATTGATACAATCACCAAGATGATGGAGTGAGGACCTCTTTGGCAAGGCTGCAGGGTGGTTTACCTACCAAAGCAAACCGAACCATTGTTTTCTCACAATTCCAGATTTTTTTGCTAATCCAAGTTATTTGCAGAAACGTAGAGATCAGTGGAAAAGCAAGCAACAGCCTTTTGGATTAAGGGCTTCAATGAAATGTCTCAAAGGTGGCAGATCTGTTCCTGTGACAGCACCTAAGCCAGATTAGAAATTTTTCATCTAAGTTATTCTTCAAAAATAAACTGAGTTTTGACTGAACTTGATGGGCAAACACACAGGAGTGCAGAAATATTTGCTATCGGTTTGAAAGTCATCAGTGGTTTAATTATTTGGTAAAAATATGGGAGGGTTTCCTGGTTTATTCAAAAAAATAATAGTCTGTGGGGATGAAAAAAAAAATATTGGTTTTTTTCCAGTCTAACAACTGGGAAAACCTGTGAAAGGCTAGAGATACTTCATCTTCATTCTGTAAATACCCAAGCAAACTGACTGAAATTCATTTACATAATAGAGAAATTGTTTTGGTCCTAGGATGGTATCCCAAAAGACATTTTAATATAAAAAGAAATACATCTGGTATAACAACTGATTTTTTTTTTTTTTAAGAATGCAAAGGTATTAGCAAGAGTCTATACCCTATGAAAAAAACAGCAGCAAAGCATTGGTGATTATTAGCGTATAACAACCTTTTACCATATCAGCACTTTCCAGAGTTCCCACACGTATACACGTAACTGCCTACTGCCCGTGTGTCAGAAACAACCACGGCTTCCCCCAGCCTTCCCCAGCTCTCAATTTAAGGCATTGCACAGCTTCCCAACCAGCGGCATCGCAGTTCAGCTCTGACAGCAAGCGTGCGCTCACGCCGCGGGAAGGCTTCTGTGCCAGGGCTGCTTCAGCCGCAACGCAATACTTGCTTCCCCGAACACCTCCGGTCTGTGAGTGCAAACAGCTCCTCACCATGGCCGTGGCAAAACGTACAAATGCCTGACAAGGATGGGTGGATCCTCTACCACCACACAAATTAATTCCAGACTGTCAGAGCTGTTCTGTTACTTGTCAAGTATTTGGTATAGGAAAAAGTTTGCATCTTACACTTCCCCCAGCAAAGACTGATGTGTTTTAATTCCCTCCAAGTTTTACACACGAATCAGGAATGTTTGATTTGTACCACAAAATGTCCTGCGAGTGACGACAAAAAAAAGTATGAAGCATCTTTCATTTGGCATAAGGTTAGGACAGTGTGGAAGCCCACCACAGGCTGCTTCCTGCTGCCAAGAGGAGTCATCTGGAAACGCAAGTGAACTCAGACTCCAGCAGGGAAGATGATTCCATGCAGGATCCATGGGTTATCTATTTACATGAGAGCATGTATTTCATAAACCAGCTTGTTGCTTCGTGGCCAAATACCCTGGGCTTTATGTTAGTGATGTTTTAGAAGTACAGCAGAAAGAAAATATTGTAGAATTGAACTATACCCATCTCTTTCAGGAAACATTTTTATTTAGAAAAATATCTTAGCCTTTTCTACAGAGATTAGTTATAAAAATGAAGTATTTTATGTAGCTACTTAGGTGGGGATCGATAAAACTTATTCTTGCAGCCACTGTGTTGATGCAGCAGGGATTGCTGAATTTGCCTCTCTCTATCTACAATCCTGAAAATTTAATTCAGAAAACTCCAGCTTGCTGTGAACGGTAATGCTACAAGATAGGGATGTAAGTGATCATAGACAACACAGTGAACATATCCCAACATACAGAAAACTATACTCTGAATGCTGGATTTGTTTGATTTAAAAACAAATTATGAAATAAAAGAATGAAAGCACGCTACTACAGTAGCTTGTTTCTTTTAAATGCTCTATTTAGGTAAGGAATACCATTTCCCAAATTGCTTTGCATCACATTGGCCATATCATTAGTAACTATTCCAAATCATTCAGCAAAACAAAACTAAAAAATTCCCATTGTCCAAGCCAAATTTAATTTAATTAATTCAATTCTGTGTTTCAAAATTCACTCATCGGGTTAGTGGCACAGCCTTCAAACGAGAAGCAGAATGGGTAGTGGTGTCGGGGCCTGCTAAAAGGCAGACTTAGGAGCAGCTGGGCAAAGTGCTGTCTCTGCAGGCTGTGGGGAGTGTTTCTCAAGCCCCTGGAAACGCTTATCTCCATTTCCTATAGTGGGAGAACCATTTTAGGATCAAAATCTGTGACGTTTAAACCTTTCATATATAAATGTCCAGTTAGGTGCAAAATGAAGCTTACAGAACTGAGAAATGTTGGAGCTAAGTTTGCACAAAGTTAACACTGCCCTTTTGGGAGGTACATTGCAATTTGGTCTTTAATTAGTATGACTGCTTATTATTCATTCTTCCAAGGGATTCCAAGACTGATTCAGCAGCCCACCAGGAAGGAAGGAGCTGTTCAGTAGACTTTTACCATCATTTTTCAGCATATCCAGCCCCATCGCACATCCCGCAGCTGCCCCTTCGCGCCATTCCCACAGCTCACGACTGACGCCCAGCCAGGCCATGGGCGCATCCCTGCCTGCACCCCTGCAATCCCAGTCACCATCCCCAGTCTGAACAGGACAATCAGGCATGCGCCTGCCTAAAAAACACACTGGTGTTTCCTTACTGGGGATAATCCGGTAGTGTTGTTCCTTTGACCAGGACATACAAAAAACAGGTAGAAAACCTGGGTAAATTCTGACTTTCTGACTGCCATGTTTTGAGAGTGGTTCCTTATCCTCATTTCTCCTAAAAGCAAGAGACAAATAAATAATAAAAATAAAATGAACTGTGACAAAATCAAAAAACTTGCTCACGTGGAACTATCTGCTTAACGCCACACAGAAACCTAGAACCCTTCATCTCTACTCCTTCCGCCTCAAAAAGCTACACCAGCATCCTACTCCCACAGAAGTCAAAGGGAAACATGGTAATGCCATTAGAAACCAGCACCCCCCTGTAACTAGGGAAAATGATAAAAAAATCACCTCTCTAATGGAAACTCTCAGGCTACCTTACATATAGCTCTAACCACATATATCAATATAGCTTTGTTTAAAGACAAGAAAAGTGAACTCTTGGAAAAATTCATGCATTGCAGCAGTGATGAAGTAGATGTCACATCCAGGGTGCTTTAAAATTTAGTGAAGTAGCAAAGGTGAGTGGAATTAAAAAAAAAAAAAGCACCAATAATAGCAGCAGCAAAAGCAAAACCAGCTGAAAAACCCCTGCAGCATCTCAAGTTTAACATAAATGACTGTGCTAATAAAGGATGCTGAGAGAAGAAAATAAGAGGAAATAGAATATTCACGGCAGAAGCATTTCTAAATATTCACTAATACGTTTGAAAAGTTTCCAGGAGATGCCAGTAGCTGTTGAAGCAGGGCAAATCTATTTGCATGTTTCTAATACAGAGACAGTCATGTTCACAGCAGATGTTTGTCAGTCACACCTTACATGCCCCAAAACAGATACATTGCCCAATTAAACAGAAATGCGCTTAGGGCATCTCTTGGGTCACATCTGGCTAACTAACAGCAGCTGTGCTGGAACAAAGGTAGGCAAGTGCCTTTCTTATGTAAACAGCATCAATCTCCCCTGAAACATTAAGATGAAAAATTTGTTAAATTAATTGTGGTTTGGTTTCCTCTCTCTTCTCCTGGAAAAGATATGAATTCATTTATCAGGCACCAATTGCTTTCAGGTTGGGTGGGGGGTTTGGGGTTTTTTCTTCCTGATTTAGCCTAATGTAAGATATAAGAGACTGGATTTTTAAATTAAATGTCTACTTTGGCTGCCTAAAAAGGTGACACAGGAAAGAAAAAAGCGACAAAGGTATGAAGCTAAAACTGGGACAGAGAGGGCAGCCAGGTTAAAAATAAGTCTGATCATTACATTTCCTAAAAAATACAGAAAATAAACTATTACTTAGCTGTTAGTATTAAACTAAGAAAGACAATCAAGCGATAAAATTAAAACTGCAAGTTATAGTCCAATATTTACAAGCAGGGCCTTTTGAGTACTGCACACACCAAACCTTGATTTCTGCAGCATGTGAGCACAGGGCTCCACAGCAGGGGTTGCCAGGGCAAGCAAGAGATGCTTGATGCGCCGTGGACTTCTCTATTTACTGAAGGATTCATTACAGATGGGCTACAACACTCAGTTCTATTACAAAATATTCAGTCATGGCAGTGCCTAGATTAAAACAACGTCTTCACCTTTGACAGCAAAAGGATGAGAAATAATTCAGAGCATCTACCCCTCCTCCTCTCTTAGGCTTGTGTATGAAAAATCTAGGGCTGGAGGAGGGATAGAGGCTTAGATATTTTCCATATCACAACTCCCTATTAGAATTTACTGAACTCATTATTCTTTCTACACTATTTAGGAGAGGGATGGGATAGTCATCTTCATGGCATTTGTCTAATTTCTGATGGTCCCCCCTCTCCAGTATAAAGTGTCTGTAAGATGGGTAATACCTTTGGTTATTCTGAAGGTTTAGATTGGAGAAAAGTGAAAGAAATCAGTTTCTCAAACTAGAAGTCTGACGGCAGATGAGGGGGTCAGAAGACTGGCCAGAGAGGGTGCAGGGAGCGCCTCAAGGATTGCTTTAATTGACAGATGTATTCAGTTATGAAAATGCACAATTAGCTTTTCCCAACACACAGTTGTCTTTTTTTCCCCGTAAACAGCTACTTAAATAGAAGCGGAAGGCATCAGATGAACTTGTTAGTATTTGTTAGTTAAATGCCTGCAGTCACATCAAAGGTGAAACACAGAACTAAAGAACAAGGCTAGGTCAGAGAATTGAAATCATAAAGCACAACTGAAACCAAACCTACAGCCCTTTACTGCTCAAGAGCTGCCTCAGGCTGTGGCAAGAAGCAAGAAACCGGAGTGTCCTCTCACAGAAGGATGTGAGTCAGGGCTTTCAAAAAGACTCCACAAAATGCTTCCTCTCCTCCTTTAGCTTGCCATCAGCTGCTTCCTTCCTCCTACACTCATCTGCAGAGCTCATCCTCTCAGTACAAAGAAGGGAACAGAAATTGGAGGTTGTATTTTGCCTTTGGCTGGAACGAGAAAAACACTTTACAGCAGAACCCCCCAATTTTTAATCATTATAATTTGTAATTATTATGGCCACATACTAATGTATCCCTAAACATCCAAATGAAAGAGGAGCTATTTGAAAAAGACTGGAAGACAGATGCCACCAGCCTAGCGGGTCAATGAAATCAGCTAGTAATTAAAGTTTCCTAAAGAACTCATTCCTTCTCATTTCTTTTCAGTAACTTGAAAAGACAACACAGAGGGGGTCCTTCCTTTAAATGCAATGATATTCATCAAATCCATTTGTAAATATTAGTTCAGTTAAAACAACACATAAGATATAAAATGTAATTAAGTTCTGTATAGATTTCACTTTCACGGGAGACTAAGAACAGCAAGGCAGAAATGATGTTATTCTGTTTCTAGAGCTCATTGGAACCACTAACGATTCCAAAAGCCCATGACTCATCAGCTGCAATTAAAACAATAGCAATGGCAGTGACCCCACCAGAAGAAAAAAATAATACATAGGCAGCAAGCAATATCAAGAGATGAAGTCGGAATACAGACATTACCGATTTGCCGGATGCCAAAGAGAGTAATTCTGCTATGGTATTTCTGTGTACCTCCTGACAGGCGAGCAACGAAGTCTGGCCAGAAAAGAGCAATTCCAACTGACTGCACATCTCCAACTTTGAGAATTTGACTTCCACGTTAGAAAAAGACATCTCTGTAGGCTGCTCCTGGAGGCAAAGTAGGCATATCCCAGAAGCACTGACCCTGGCCAGCAGGTGAACCACAGCCAGCCTTCAGCTTTTAGACATCTCAAGTTTATTCATTTATTTCATTTACTTACTAAATATTTTTAGTAATAATGGGCAAGGGCATTCCAGCTTCAATAAAACAGCTTCCACAGGAAAAAAACGGTTCCGTACAATTGTCTTTATTGCACCCCTGATGTGCTGCTACTTTGATTAGCTGAGGAGATGAGCAAAATCTTCAATATTAAAGAAAAGAACAAGCACTAGCCTCTGAATTAAAAAAAGAAAAAAAAAGTCTGTATTTCAGCATCTGGCCATTATTATCAGCAAAACCTCCTATCCCACTTCCTCTCTCAAAATCTTTGCTTTCAGTATCATCATCTTGTGCAGGTCCGTTGTCCTCTCTTCACTCGCTGGCTAATCACAGCACAGGCTTTGGTACTACTAAGCACTTTTTCATAGGCTGCACAGGTTACAGGTTATCTGAACTGACATCATTCTCCCTTCCTCCTCCAGTCTCACGTTTGTGTCATCTTTTCCCAGAGAGCTGATAGCATCACTGCTGTCCTCCCAGTGGGATGCTGAGATCACATGGGCATTTGCTCTTTCCCAGAGAATTGGCCTCCAATTAGAATGACTGCTCTTTTTAATATGTCAGCCACAGAAACAGGCAGAAGAGCCATACAAAATGGCTGCATCCAATTTAGGGTATTACTTATACAAAAAAAAAAAAAATCACCCAGTTAAATAGCTTTGTACACAAAAGAGCTTGGAAAAATGCCTTCTAAAAGTCACTGCCCCCTTGTATCTGGCTGCTAAGCTGCCAGTGTAATCATCCCCTCAGTAATTTCAATGAAAATGAGACATGTTTACAAAACCCTACTGTTTCGGCAAACTTGACTTATCCAACCAAAGCAAGTCAGCTGGCAGAGCTAGTTCTCCTTTGGGATGCAATATTGGGCAGCCCACAGCTCAAAGAGGACCTCTGATACAAAAATCGCACTCTCTGATCCTTTCCTTTCCTTCAGCAGTCTGAGCCCAGCTGAGCCTACTGGTTTGCAGGTAAACCTGGCTTGATTAAAACATTCTCTTCATTCCATGTCTCCCCTCCTATTCACTTGATATGTAGTCCCAGACTGCACTGATGTCTGCTGGAAGTGAAGCTAGTAGGCACATTTAAAGAGAAAAATATGAGAGAATTTCTAAAGTTCAAATATCTTTTGTTTTCCTTCTATGTTAAATTTGATACTTGTCTTTCTAATTTGGCCTGCATAGTCTTTATTGCTGGTAGCAACCCATGAAAGGGAAGAACCTAAGCTTGTTCTATATATTCTAGGCTGGAAATTGTGAAATAAAATCCAGTAGTCATACAGTATGGACATCTGATACGAAAAATCACGAGACAGGAATCATCTTCTGAGCACAGAACTAGACAATAAATCAATAAATCAACACAAAGACTTCAGAAAAAGAAATTCAGGGAAAGAAACAATGTATTTCTCCCTGTTGCTGTTTCTTGTAGCTCGGACCATTGTTCGAATGTTGATCTCGACATCTCAGACACTGTTAACCCTGAAGCAAAAGCTGCTCGGGAAATAAATCTGATTGCTAGCTCATGAAAGATTTCTTCCCTGACGCCTCTCTAAATAAACTAATAGCTGGATGTCTAAAAGCGTATTTAAAAAAGATGCTTCTTAATTCCTTACTCTCTAATAATTTTAAAATCTTTTCCTGGTACTTAGAGACAATATTTTTCATCCAGGCCAAACTTTCTGTAGACAGAAAAAAAGCTGATGAGTCAAACACTCATGACGTCTGCTATTGTTTGTGTTCTCCTGGTCTGTTTTATATGGTGCACGTACAGATATTGGAGTGATCGGCGGCAAAACAGAACCCTAAAATAGATAGCCCCACAGTTCCTTGATACCCCAAGGTAGTTATGAAAAGCAACAACTAACATCCACCTCCATAAATTCTTTTTTGTTTCCAGATGAGACCCGCAGTCTATCAGCGGGAAGAGATTCATATTTTCAAACTCATGTTGTATTCAACATCATGCAGCAAAGGAAGAGAAAAAAACCTTACTGTTAGTTTTGTCTTTGCAAACCCAGGTCTCCATTTGAGAGACACGCTCCAGTCCCTAACCAGGTGGCTGGTGCTCTGGTGAGAGCTGCGAGGGGAACAGAGAGAAGGAAAAAAGAGATTAAACAAGAAGTGGAGGGATATAATTACGTCCATCCTCTGCCAGATACTATGCCAAGTAATAAATATTAAGCCAGAATTTGTCACTCTGCTATTCAAGCTTAAAAGTCTCCCTGCCTGGTTCTTAATAACATATCCTGAATATTCAGCATACAAAAGCATAAGAAAGTTCTGTTAGATTACAACGGTTACAAGGAGGAAGCAAGAAAACTTGTGGCACATGCACAGAGCAGAAAGGCCACTGATTCTTTAATAGGTTTTGATCAAGGGGAAAAAAAAAAAAAAAAAGGAAGAAACCCAAAGCAGAAAACCTCAGCTTCTTTGAAGCTGGCCATTTTGTTAGCTTTGGGCCTGACTGTAGCTGTATTTCCTAATCAGGAATGACAACAGAATTTTTAGACAGTATTTATGCATTCATTTGCAGGAAAAGCCTCCATCGATATTTGTATAGTGAACGGGAGGTTGCTTTTAGATCAAATTAGATCAGTTTATCCTACGAATGAATGGACATTCTAAATGCACAATAAAAACAAAAAGGCTGATGTTGGTGGGTGTAGCTTAATCCATGAAGATACTACAGAAGGGGAAAATTGAATGAGATTCCTAACCAGAAAGAAATTACATGTTTCTTGACTTTGGATTAGGAAAAACCCCTTTTTTTCCTATGGGCTTTAAACAACAGATCAGACTCCAGCTTTAAGAATTTTTTACAGAGGGAATTTTGGAGCAGCTTGAGAAGTAAATGCAGTAAAGATTTCATTCAAATTATATTACTATCTAAAATATTCCTATTTATTTGAGTTGGCTTCAGATCAGGGTCTTAAACTGGAAAAGAGAGTGCCATGCACTGCGAAGAAGAGAAGAACCCTGCTTGGTGCACATAAGGGAAGGAGACACGGGATGGGTGAAATTCTGTGGCAATGGAATTACCCTCTTCAGCAAGGTGGGCTACATGGCTTCTTCCAGTGGCAGGACGGGGTGGCTCTGTGTGGCCCCCTCCCGCGACGCAGCCAGCATGCGCGCCAGCGCCTGATGCTCACCCAAAGGTAGCAGGTTCTCTACACAGATGCTCTTTTCAGCCTGCCCTGTACATGGTGTCCGCATGAATAATCACCATGTGGCCACTACCCTTCTGACCTGGGGGTTTCTGAGGAGGTTCACATCCCTTGGCGCAGGGCACTATCCCCCCTGTAATAGCTAACGTGTTTCTAAACCAGTGCAAAAATGACCTGCTCCATTGCGACCCCAGTGCAGGACCCAGGTGGAAATCACCTGACGTGTCCAGGGCATGTCTAGGCTCTCCTTAGTCAAGTCCCACTTGTCTGTGTTGACCAAAGATTCTTCCTAGCTCCTAATTCATCTCATTTTATGGCTGACACTGAAGTCAAATAAATTGTCTCTGAAGGGCAAATTGGCCTACCTGCACAGCAGCAGATGACCACTTTTCTAACACTAGGTGAGGTGATTCCCAGCCCAGTCCCTAGCTCTTCATCAGATCCCTCATTCTGGCTGTGGCAATTATGCTGTGCAACACAAGCACCGCCATATATTTTTGCTGCAGATGCCTCCTCCCTCCCTCCCTCCTCCTCCTCCTCTTTTTGTGAGAAGCTGCAGCAATCTCTGGGTGTACAAATGACCTGCAGTGCATTGGACACATCTTTACGAAAACAGCATTTAAAATTCATCACAGTTTACCCTGCCCTAGGAGTACTTCCAATTTGAACCGAAGCTGCCATGTTCAAAACATATATCATCTCAGCACTGTATTAAAGAGGGGGAAAAAATCTTCCTCTTCATACACCAGGTAGAAAGTAGGTAAAGGAAAAGAACGGTAGTGGCGAGCACAGCACTGGCATATTAAAACTCACACAAAACCACAGAGACAGATGCTCTTGCTGTAAAGGCACTGTTGGTACAGGATCCTTTTGGTTTTCCCAAGGCAGACATGTAAAAAATGATAAGGAATACTGGCATTTCTCTTTGACTGCAAAACAGCAAGAAACGCATCCTGAATACAAGCCAGCTGCCTGGCCTGGCACAGCCGGGTAAATTCTTTTGGTCTACACAGCTTTTACATTAAAAAAAAAAATCTATTTAAATTGTGGAAAATTTCATATCAGTAAAGCAAAGTGTATACCACTAGCATTTTCAGGGCTCATTTCACTTCTGTGCTCTGGTTAATGTTACTGTGGCACTGGTATTAGCCAGAAAGGCAACACCTAAGGCAGAGCCAGGTCCCTGCTGGTGCTCCTTCATGCCTTTTGGCAGTGAAAGAACGCGGCCAGCCGAGCTCCAGCATCACCGGTTGTGGTTCAGTGGCGGGGCAAAACATTGAACAGGCTTATTCTGAAAGTTCAGATCCAGCAAAATACTTACAGAATCACAGAATCGCAAGGGTTGGAATGAAGCTCTCATTTAAAGCATGGGAGTAACTTTGCCAAGCTGTGCCTCCCCAGCTGCCCCGAGCAAAGCTCAGCACCACAGGAGCTGCCTACCCGGGCTGGGGCAACCGCAGGCTGCACATCTAATTCCGGGGGAAGGGATGGGGAAGGGACGTCTCCAGAGATGCCACCCCCAGTTTAGGAGATATAAGACCCAACATAAAATTACAGAAGGCATGAGACTTTGGCTAATGGTAGCAGCTTTTCTTCTGCAGCACTGACCGATCATCACCCAGCGTTATAAAGGCTATGCATCGTGTACTTCGTGTCACTCACTTGGCACCTCAGATCCTCTTTTCAATGACTATCCTGAGCTTTACAGCATCTTCTGTAGTTGAAAACCTCACACACATTGCCTCATTAAGCTGCACAGCTCCCACTGCAGGTAAATAATGATTATTATCCTCATTTTAGAGCCCAGGAACATAAGATCCAAAGAGATTAATTAGACAGGCCACATAGCAAGTCAGTGTCAAAGGCAAAGCCACACCACCAGTGTTCACTCACGCTGATAGGTAATGATATACGATCAGCCTGAGCACCCATGCTGTTCTGCACAGGGGGCCCTGGTTTCGGCTCACAGCAACCCCACTCTGGAGTCACTGGGGAGACATGAAATGTACGTTTATATACATTAGTTTGCCCATTGAACTCAGCAGTGCTTCAAGTTCAGGCAGAAAAGTACCCTTTGAGAAATGAGTACATGCAGCACTTTCACTGACTCAGAGCACCAAAATTACTCAGTCAATTCATGAGAAAAAGGATTTCCTTTATAAACCTACAACATGCTTAGCACACTTTAAATTCTACCCACTCAACTACAATCGTGGCTGTGCACATAACCCCACATGCATTTTATACGCACGCTTATTCCCACTGTCAGCAATTCTGACCGGTGCATAAAAGGACCCACAATGCAACAAACAATAAAAATGTCCACTGAATACTTTTTAAATTTACTATTTGCTTATATAAACACCATTATTCTTTCAATAGGTTTTTCCAAAAACATTCCATGTAATTAAAAACAATTATGAGGAAAAATATTTTATTATTATGAATTCATAATGAAGTTATGACTACCTGGAAGTTCTTACCAAAGCAGTTGTCTGACAAAAGCAAGAAGAAAAAAAAAATTCTTTTTGTTACAGTTACCCAGAATCATAGAATTGTTTAGGTTGGAAAAGACCTTTAAGATCATCAAATCAGCCGCTAACCTAATCCTGCCATCCCACCACTAAACCCTGTCCCTAAGCACCTCATCAACCCATCTTTTAAATACTTCCAGGGATGGGGACTCCATCACTTCCCTGAGCAGCCCATACAGCATTTCAAAGTGTTGGCTTTCCTAGCATTTTATTTTAAAAGTCAGATAAAGTGGTTTAATTTTTTTTTTGAATGAAACATTTCCTTCAGAGTGATTTTTCAACAAAAATATATTTCTTATGTCAAGAAAAGTTGAAACTATTTAAAAGTAATAGAAAATATGTGTTTCAGCTGATGCAAGACATTCTCTTTCCATTGTTTCATATTTGGAAAAGTCAAGAAAAGATTGAAAGCAGAGGTACCTGCAGAACTCAGCACATGAAATTTAAACCAAAAGTGGGCTTGAGAATAGGTGGGCAGGTTACATAGGTGGGAAATATTCCCCAAGATGGATGAAATGACCGAATGAAATTCAGAAAAAGGCCAAGGCTGAATTAGACATTAAGTTCCTAGTCTTTCCCGTTATATCTTTTTAGTTTCGAGAAAATGTGCATAACTTCCCTGACGGGTAGTAAAACCTTTCCAAGATCTTTATTGCTCTGGCTGATGACTGATAAAATCTGCCTGAAATCCCCTGCTCAGTATATCCTCTGCCTTTTTTTGCATTCTGAGACTAACGAACTTCTCATGCCCCATATATCAAACTGAGATACCTTGCACAGGCTTGAGGGTGCTAAGTCAGACGTCTAATTACTATGTGCCACAATAAATAACTGAGTGGACCTGGCCTCAAGGCACCAGTTCCACCGTTAGCGTGGAGCTAAGGGATAAGATAGGCAAAACAAAACATAATCTGAGTTCAGGTTCAATCCCCAGGCTCAAATTTGATGGAACACCATGTTTACTCAAGCAGCTAGAAGAGCAAACACATGCAGGAAAGGCAGTGTGGCCATTTATTGTAGCCACCATTCCACACCAGCACAGTCTCGAACACAGACCAACGCACAAGCCTTTCAAATCAAAGTTGGCTTCAAATTCCAGTTCCCACAGGTGATTCAGGAGGTGTGCGCTGACTCAAATAGCCGATGCATTTCCGTAAAATGATCGGCCTAGACCAAGAAATACATTCAGTGGAAATTGTTTCTTCTCTTGCCCCGGGCTCAACCCCTCATCTGTTTGTCTGCTAAACTCATGTCTTCTTTTTCAATCAGCTTCCTTTTTCATGCTTTTGAGAAAAAAACACAGCGAGAAACGGTTTTCCTTTTCCTTTCTGCGAAGGCTTTAAGAAAATCTGCTACTCAAGTGTTAAACACTCTGTCCTTTGGTGCATTTATGTAGCAGGCCTGACTTCCGAAATGAGCATTAAGCAAGAGCCGCAGTGTCACACGAATTACCCATTCATGAGTTCAGATAACTGATTGAATAATACCAGTTTCCCTTTCTATAAAGTAGATAAAAGCCAGGAGGGCCATTGCTACAGACATGGTCTCAGACACTCCTCCTGCTGCCAGCTGAGCATTACCTGGGCAGCAAGTTAAGCACAGCAGCAGCTTGAGCTGGAGGGGAAAAGAGGAGCAAGTGCAGAAGATTTAGAGGGAAGCAAAGAAAGAAAACAGAAAGGGAAGGCAGCTCCCCCTCGCCTCTGTGCTGCTGGCAGACCTGCCTCCCCAGATGAAGCAGGGCCGGGCTCTTCCTCTGCCCCCTCTGGGGCTGGAGGGGGCTCTGCCCTCACTCCCCTACAAAAGGCGGCAGAGAGGTTCTGGAGTGGAGGTTGGCTTGGAAATGTGCTTTACCTTATCATCTCTCAACATACACCACTCTCAGGAAAATGAGGTGTTTCTCACCTACAAGTGAGAGGTCTTAATTTACTTTCCACATGATTACACACGCTTTCCACTCCAAATACAAATTAGATTTTAAATAAATAAATAAATAAATAAACAACCCAGAATTGACAAACACGTTCATTTCTCTTACTTCCCCATCTATTTATCTGCTGGCATTTTGCACTGTTGCCTTTAAATGGTTTGTCCATGGTGTGTTTTGAAATGTTACAAGGAAGAGCAGGTTTGAAAAACAAGAGAGCTATACAGTTGGAAAGCCGCAGAGCAATTGGCATACCAATAAATGCCTTGATGGCAACTTCAGTACGACTGCACCGATGTGGCTTGTTTTCCGAATTTCTCTCTCCCCCCCCCTCCTGCTTTTTGGAAAACCTTGGGCCTGGCACAGAGGATGACCAGTGTTACAAAGAAGATTGTTAAAAGGGCAAATACTGTGTAAGAAGGCATCCATCGCTTGATGTTGGAGATACCTTGCCGGGTACTCTGGATTGTGACTGTGTCTAATCCTCTTAAAACAGGGTAAATATCACCTGCCAAATGAGTGCTAAATACTGTGCTCCCAAGGGATTATCCCTACTGACTCCTTTCCCTTTTTGTTGGATCAGAGAAATGGCATCAGAAAGGAAAAAGCAAAGCTGTCTCATCACTCCATGGTGAATGTAGAAGGGAAGGGCTTTGTCCACAGTTCCAAAAGCTGTAGTTTTATTATACCAGGACAAAAATTTCTGTGAAATATCTTAATTGCACAGAGATTTCAGCTGGCGGCTCTGCCAGCTCAGATCCTGGTTTTGCTGCTCTCGGCCAAGAAGGGAGAAGAGCTATTCTTGCAATCTGCAGTTCATCCTAGGGGGAAGAGTTTCCCCACCACGCTGCTTTGTGCAGCTATGGGCAGTACAGAAAGTTGCAGCCATTTTTCTGTAAACCTTCTGAACATTAAAAGCTGTTCCTCCAGCCCATAAACATGAACCCACACCATCCTAGCACCTTGTTCCCTGTCACACTCAGCCCAGTCTCTCAAAAAAATCACATCTGCTCTGGGGCAAGCAACACTGAGGTTATCAGGGGATGCTCTAATGGGAGGCCCCCTCTCCACAGCCAGGTAACTACTAAAAAGGAAGAACCCAGCTCTTTTTTTTTTTTTTTCCCCTTCATAATTCTACCTAGCATGATTCATCTTTGAAACATGGTGGCAATGACAAATACATGAACTCTACCCAAGCATTCTCAGGGACAGAAGACTAGAGGGAAAGCGACAGCCTCCTTTCTCTGGGTACATTTTCCCTCTGAAGGAGAGAACCAAGTCTGACAAGTTGGACATAGACATTGTAGTCCAAACCATAAATCCCTGGTCACAGATTCCTGTTGTCCTAATATTACCAGATCAGCCAGCGGAGCAGACACAAGGATATGGGACATTCCCTGAGATGATGTTCGGTACAGAGAAGTGTTGGACGGAGCCGAAAATTTTGCACCGGTGTGCAAAAAAAAACCCTTTCTTTTTTAAACAAAGCAAAATGAGTGAAGATGACTTATTTTGTTAAAATAAAAAAAAGGAAAAAATTCAGGGAAAAGTATTGTTTCCTGGGGGCAAAAAAGAAGACTTTTTACTGATTGTGTTTGCTGTTTGCTTTATGCAGGGTTTGGTAGAGAAGGGTTTAAACTGACCTGCAAATTTCCTGTGGTGTGACTGTATCTTTTAATTCTAATTTTTAATGTTCCCACTTTGCTTTAAAAAGTAGCACTTCAGGAAAAAAATATCTTCAAGAAAGACCTTGAAACCATAGGCAATTTGATCAAGCCCACAAGGATAAAGCCTAGGGCTTGACTCTTGAGCTCTGGTGAAACTAGCTGAAGTGTTTAAAGATGTTCCCGTACCCTGCTGACCTCCCTGCTCCTTTGCTGACCTCCCGCACGCCTGAAGAAAAGCAACAGAAGCAAATGTGTGCAAACATCTCAGCCATTCCCACTCACAGGCTCTTTTACCAGTGTGGTCTCACCTCTCTGGCCTAATTAGCCTGAACAGTCAATGACAACATGCTTGCAATTATACGGGAGCTGCTGTAGCCATAGCTGAGATGCTGCATATGCTCCTTTTACTAATCCAGCTACAGGCGTGGCAACTTCTTGCCAAAGGGCAGGGAGAACGCAGGGGTTGGTGGTGTTTTAAGGTGCTTCAACCAGATTTAGCAGAGCGCTCAAGTCCCCGGTCCTATTCTGAGCCACATGTGCATGACAGATTAGAACATCAAGAGGAAAGACAGGGTTTTCATTCAGGGGAGGAGGGGGAAATTTTGCAGAGCACATATGCCTTTTGCCGTTTCACAGATTTGCTGAGGTTGGCAATCACTGAACTTTCTGAAGTACACTGATCTCTATTATTTGCTATGAACAGCTAGAATCCTAGCATATGACTAGAGTCTCTAAATAATACTCTTGCACTATTTGTTCATACTAAATAATACTCTTGCAGCAGTATATTGCCACTGACAGGAGGACGTAAGTGCATATGGGTGCAGAGCACCTTCCTACTGTAAGCACCACTACCTAAAGGCAACTTTTGCATGTAGACAAATCCTCATTCTCCACCAAGAACAGCAAATTACATCCTGACCCAGCACACAGTTCCCTACTCTCCCTGCTGGAGCTGGTTCTGCTTATGCATTCACAGAGGCCGAAAGCAAAGGAGAGCGTCTCTGCAGCCGGTAGTTAGGGCTCAGCTGGGAGACCGCAGCTAAAGAGAAAACTGTGATGTTCTGTAAAGCAGAAAGCCAGCCTAACCCTATGACATCGGGCAGGGAAAACTCTTAGGTACTGCCCTGGGTAGTTTTACTAGCTCTTCGAGGAGGAAATTTATGTAACCCGTACAGCTGACTGTCTCAAGTACCAGAGAAGTCGCTGTAATGACACGCTGACTGCTTGGCTAGGGCCTAAAGCTCCAAGCTTTTCTCAGTAGCACCGAAGCCTGCGCCTTGATGTTAGGAGACTGCTGGCAAGACGCAGTAAATAGAACTCCTCTTTTTACAGTTTATCAGCACAGAAAGTATTTCCCCTATTTTACATCAACAGATGCCTTTTGTTTCCTTGAGGTTCAATACCTCTGTTGGTATTAGATCAGTCTTTTTCCTTACAATAGACTTTTCGACAGTAACTATATCTTCCTTAAGTTAAGGCTCAGAAAAATTGACAGATCAAGAGATACTGCGTGGGTGAACAGTGAAACCAAAATGGAAAAGGGCAGAAAACTTGTACTTGTATCCAGAACCAGTTAGATCTGGGGGAATAATGGATTTATTTATTTTTTTACTTTGGTGGATGAACCTAAATAAAAAAAAAGGTTAGATCAAACCTAAACCACATTATTTATTTTAGTCTGCTAGGAGTTTTAATTAAAAAAAGACAGAAACCTCTCACTATAGTATGATTTTGGTGCTATTCAATATTCTGAAGTTTTTTCTTTTTCTTTTTTTAATTAGACCAGCTTTTATGCAAAATCAAAATACCTTGTTCCCTTGTCGTAATCGGGAGCCAGTAAGAACTGTGTAAAAATGCAGAAATGAGAAGTTCCAGTAACACTGGAATACAATGTTGTGCTTTGAAAATGGCAAACCAAATTTTAAAGATACTTTTGCTTTTCCCTGCTCATTTTGACCTAAATTCCCAAAGAGCTGTCACACAGCACTTTTTCTTGGGCGAGATGTAGCAGCAGGTTAGTTTCTCACACTTTGCAGAGCTTTGAGCATGCCTTAAAGTAATTCAGGGCCCGTATTCTAACCCCGTCACAACCCTGACAAATCCTACTCTGTCCAAAATCAGCGGCTTTGATCCACTTCAAAATGAACTGCTCATTCCACGCTTTTTCTGCCCCATTACCCATAATCCCCATCCTGTGGAGGAGACACCATGAAAACCTAACCTCCTCTTTTCTGAGCTTTTTATTTTCTTGCTGGTTTCTCACTTTTTTATGTTCCTTTTGCTCTGACAGTCTGTTTCCAGGAGTTTTCTGGGTCCCTGCTGGTGACCAGGATTTGTATGTCTCCCAGTTTCTGGCCCTTTCTTGGTCTGTTCTCGTGTAACTCATGTTTCCATTATTCGATTCAAGCTATGGCCTGGCTCCTTCTCTCACATCTCATGTTTCCAGTCTCAATGCTATTTCATGCATGTTCTGCTGCACCTCTATTCTTCATCAGCTCAGATTAAAAGCAATGCTTAAAAAGTTATGGAGGGAAAAGAATAGCACCTACTATTCTGTAGACAAACAAAGTGCAACATGGCATAAATCAAGGCACAAGATTTATAAAAACTCTTCCCAGATTCCCATCAAACAGTTTTTCCGGCCAGGCAGTGTTATCCAAATGTAAATTGAGGAGGAGCTGACAAAAAATTTCCCCAGAATTAAAATCCCCAGGGAAGCTTCATTGCTCCAATGGAGTTCTGGCCTCATTAAGGGTTTCCCTAAGTAGTCCCACATCACTGGATTCGTGTGGAAGGGATTCATCTCGCTAAACCTTTCCCCTAGTCTGGGTAGGGGACTATCAATTGATTTTGGTTTTTCGCAGAGAACTATTCCTGGTTTTCATCACATGAACTATTTTATTTGTAATCTGTCGTATTAATCAAGTCCCAGCTAAGTCAAAGCCTGAAGTCAGCCTAACGATCTGATTTCACTAAAACAAGTGTACATCATCATCTTTTATACAAGATAAGACCTCTGTGCCTTGTCTTGCCATTTCAGAATTTCAGCTTTCAGCAACACAGACATTTATCAGGCATATAAGTATTCTGTGCTCCCTGCTCTGCTTCATTTGGGGCTCCAAGGGAGCAGCAGTTTGTTCCTTTTTTTTTTTTTTTTTTTTTAATTTCTTCCTTCTCCTGGAGAAGTGTTAAGGGGCTGAAATCCCAAAAAAGGGAAAAGGGGAAGAAAAAATGACTTAATTTTTTTTTCAAAGCTTTTAGCAATCACACAACTCTCTGGTTTTAACAAAACTAACACGGCCCGAGAATGCTGGGGTTAAGGCCCAGAAGTCCCTTTGGAGGTCTGCGTATCAAAAGGTACAAATATTAACCTGACACCAAAAGAGAAGAGAGAAAAGGGAAAGAATATCAGGACTTCTGAGAGTCAAATTGTGACACTCTGTCAAGAGACCGCAGGTGTTCAAACCTCTTCCTCCAGGCTGCTATTAAAAAAAAAGCCCCAACCCCAAAAAGCTAGCTCCTAATTCAGAGACCTAATTCACTTCATACAAGAAGACGTAAAGAAAAGAAAGTAAAAAAGCAGGGAACAGATTTTTTTTTTTTTTTAGTACTGCTGATTTGTTGAAAAGAAAGTGAATCTCCAAGAAAGGAAAGGCTAGAAAGACAGAAAACTCTCTGGGGTAAAAATGCAGCCTAGAGTTGATTAGCTTATTTCTGTTCGTATTTGGGGGAAGTCCATTGAAAGGGACTGCTGGGGCTGTTGAGCCTGAAATTAAATATACATCTGGTTGTGGTTCATGAGCACCTATATGCACATCACAGCACCATTTTGTTTTCCGCACAACCTCCCTTCTGGGGTAAATAACAAGGCAGGCTGCCTTCCTCCTGGTTCCTGAGGAAGATGAGGAATGAGGTAGCAATGTACCCAGCCAGGTTACCACTGGTTAAAAAACCCAAAACCTGAAAGATCTGCAGGAGTTTTCCCAACAAGAAGATGGTATCCCAAAGATGTAACTGGAATATTTTTTGTGGTAGATACTAGGAAATTTTATGCTTATAGGAAAAACTTGGATCAAATAGTTCTTGAATATATCTTGCCTGAATCACTCAAACGTGCTGAGGTGGTCTTTCATGCTGCAAGTGCGATTTTTCAGGATGACCTTATTCACTTCATAGCATTTGTGTGAAACTTCACACCACGGAGAATCGTTCTAAACAGCATTATTGTCGGTTTAGGTCTGACAACTTTGAAGCTTCCCTTGAAAAAGAGGAGGACAAAAGCATTTTATATAATGCTAAAGGAAATATAGTACTTCTATTTGAAATTAAGTGCAAATCAGCGACTATGCAGGTTATTAGAAAATGTGCTGTCGCTTTCATACAAACTTCTAGGTGGATCTAGCCTGATATCAGCTTACTTTAAGTTCACTTCTCAGCCTTTCTTCCTGTGTTAATTAGACTACAGATCTACGCCTGCTCAGAACACCTGTAGTAGGTAGCAAATCAGTCTACAGATGTTCATGCTGGCCACTGCGATTCTACCTGAGAATTCGTAGTTCTTTCTCCCAGTTTCAGAAAGTTTCAAATCCTCCCAAACCTGAACCCCATTGAAATTTAGCTCAGTCGTTGTGGTCACTTCTTCATGCTATTGACCTTAATTATGACCTAAACTGATTCACCCATGATTATTTTTATTCTTGGGCAAATCCAGGCAATTTGAAATCTGCCCCAGAACCTGAAAAACCTGTATGGTTTTGGCCTAGCCTTAGTAGAATAAGTAACAAAAATTACAGATGCATGGTCATCAGCAATTTACATAGCAGAAATACTTCTATTAATCCAATTTTGCTTATAAACTCTACCTGAAGTCAGTTTTAGAATAGCTGTATTTAGACAAATCTCCCATAGGTATTGCTGGTAAGGTGACTCTGAGATTAAGAGCTTTAATGACATTTAAAAATTTCTTAAGGTCTTTATAGGGAGGCAATTCTGACAGCCTTAGGCTGAGCGCTCCCAGCGGTGCTGTTGGTTTCGGCGGGACTACGCAACAAGGTAGGTTTGCTGGCATGAGCAATGTTGATATTGTTGATATGATCTGGCCCTAGGTTATCTGGGCAATTACAGTGGAGAGCTCTTGCACACAGTACTTTCATTTTTTCATAATCTCTCTTAGGGCATTATTAACCTTTATATTTTAACAGGAATTAGTTTTCAGTGTCCCATTTTAAGCAGTATATTTATAAGTATGTTAATATTGCAAAATTCTCTTGCCAAAAAAAGAGAAGTGGCCGTTCTCTTTGGCTGCACAGCATTACACCTGCATTATTTGTTGTGTTAGAACTCTGAAATATGTCTTTACTGGAAACAAACATATGCATGCAGATCAGCGAGGATACACGACATGGATAATTTGTCATCCATTGTCAAGGGAAGCACAACCTGCTGATAGCATTGGGTAGCTACAGCCCTGTTCCCACGCTCATTAATACTGATCTCAGAACTACTGCATCACCTGGCAAGACCAACGTGATGCCAATCAGGCAGAAGCCCACAGCTATGTTTCTTTAGAACCAGACTTAGATATGGAAGGACAAGCAGTTGCTGACATCATACATAGTCCAATATGGCAAAGCTAGCCCTGAAAGGGGTGTGTGCATATTTTTATAACCACATTCCACTGAGCAAGAGATTGCTCCCATTCAGGACTGAGACATCTTTTTAGAGCCTTAAAACTCCCAGAAGTTGCAGCCTGGAGAGAAGGAAAAAAAAAAAAGAAGAATTTTATCAAAGGAGATTTGGGTTTGGTTTTTTTTTCTGTTTCTGGAGTATCTGGAAATATGGGGGTGAAGAGGAACAGGAAACTGAAAGGATAAAGCAACGATGCAAGGCTATGTGACAAAGATTTACTCTGAAATCCAGCCTTCCTGCAAACTGCACCTTCCCAAAAGCACAAAAGACAACAGCAGATTTTGTGCTAGGCACAATGTATATGACACCAACATGAAGCAGAACGGGGTTTTTAAGTCTGTCATCAAATGCACAGACTGTTCTGATCATCTGTCCTTGAATGACAATACAATTTGACAATAATTAGAACCACCAAAAGCTGGCTGGATAGCGTAGTGAACCAAAGTCCATTAATACAGAAGGAAGAGAAATAGAGATCCATTCATCTCTCTGTCAGATAAATGCATTGCATAAAGCTAACTTTATATAAGTTAGATGTGTTCTTGTGGGTGCATTAGCACTTTACAGTTTTTCATGCCTGGATTTATAGATAGATACTAATGACTAAGCATGGGACACACACTTCAGTTTAAAATTCTCAAATAAGGCCTTCTAAGGTAATCCATTATTTTTTTTTTTATCTTCCATATGATTAGAAGATTCCTTGCATTTTTCCTTGGAGTGATAGCAATATGTAATTACTGCATTTAAGTGAAGTCAAAGAGCAGCTTTTAAATTGAGTATAGCACACGTCTGGCAAGACTGAAAGGAAAAACATTACCTCAAGTCAAGCTGTTTGTTTTTTCTTTTTCTTTTTCCTTTCTCCTAGCTTGCATTGCCATATGATGCTTCTCCAACACTAGGTTGTCCTTAGCCAGCATGGAAATAGAAACAGCCTTAAAATATTCTCAAGAATATTTGCCAGCTCAGGCGCTAAATCTATTCATCCATCTCCACTGTCACAATGAAGATAATGAAGCAAACTAATGATACTTAATTCCTTTACCTAAAGCACGATACTTTGGCTGAGTAGGCTGGTAATATTTTACCAAGCTGTAATAAAAATCACAGTATCTATCCATGTGCATGTATTATAGGGGCTCCTACATTATGAAGGCTTAGCACTTTGTATCCTCACCACAAAAAAATCCAAACATAACTAAGTGCTCTAAAAGCCCCCGATGTAGAGAGGAACATTTTATGTTCATAAAGTGAAAGAAAGAAAAGAGGAGTTCATTTAATGTATTATCTTTGCCCTAGTTCATTTAATGTATTATCTTTGTGAGTTTTCATGTATCGATTTTGGCAGAAATAGGATCAAATGTTGCTGTCACTTGCAATGGTAAGAAAGTGTTTAGTTAATGCCTGATTAGGTTTTAGCGTTCAAAACAAAATTGCCTGGTTATGCTGATGGCTATATCCTATCATAGCACAGATCTAATAGAAAAAGGAGCAAGTAATATAGCAATAAAACAAGTTTTATCATGCCATCGGTTTGTCACTGAACCAGTGTTTTTTACAAAAATATCAAAGCAGAGAGCTAGGCACATATCCTGCAACATGCAGTAGCTGCTGGCTTGCATGGTCCGTAGATAAAAGTGCTTGAACAAGTCTGGTCTTAGGCCAATAAATGTGTCACTGTTATCTGTTCTGATCTTTTTTTCCAATTTTCATCAATGAAATGAAACTGCACTTATGTGAGATACTACCAAAAAAAACTTTTAGTGATGTTCAGAAATCATTTACATCCTTTCAGTTTCTTGGGTTTACTTTTCCTTTGGATGAGTCTGGTAGCTCCGTGTGAAGTACTGCTTCAAACTTTGCTTAAGGGTGCAGAAACACAGCGGTTTCTGTTACCCTTAGTTCAGATTTTCCAGGCACTCTCAAGAACCACAACAATGAGAGACTTGTTTGAACAGAGTTCAAATTTTGGGAGAAAATGTGAATTAAAGACATGCACGTCCTTATGCCCAGTCATTGCAGACGAGCTGTGCCTCTGCCCTGGCACTATGGGCTAGCAGTTCCCACTGGGGTCTTCCTTTCCCAAACATGGTTCCCATTTCCCAGTTCCCAATGACATGTATCCTATCTCCAGGGACAACAGCCTGGAAAGCGGTAATTCAAAAAACCTCTGATTTAAAGAGGTGAAAACTGAAAAATGGTGGCCAAGGTCTGGATTTTAAGCACTCCTCAGTTCTTCAAATCTGTGGCACTGGGTTTGGCTTCGGTCTGTAAGAGAGATGGGGAGCATTTTGGAAGCATGTGTGCCAAGTAGATCCCAAACGCAGATGTCTGAGTCTCAGAGCGGTGCTCAGTCCCAGCTTTAGCTCCAGGCCACAGCTGTGCTAACAGTTTTGTATTAATGAAGGAAGACTTTCCCAAGGAGATTAGCACCGCACTTTATCTTCCTTAATAAAATATGTTCTAAAACTATTAATCTGGCAGATAATAAAATATCTGGTTTCTTCTAATTATTTTTGAAAATCCAATACTCAACAATGAGTTCATGATTTGCAATTTCTCTCTCTTTTCTATAATCTCCCATACCATGTCCCAAAAATCTGAACTGGAAGGGGAAAGCATGGATTGACCCCTCACTACGTAGCTGCCAAAGTTACTGAGTTACACACAGTGCATAAGGAAAGCTAAGGCAAATGCAAAAGAGACCATCACCTCTGAGGCAAGGGTGAGTAGGAGAGGACAGATACATGAGAGAGTGAATGGACTGATTTGTACCGGCTGGCTTAATTTGTAGGATGAGGCCCAGACATCTCTGGACTATTCCACTGCCATTTTCTCTGGACTCCTTTGTTATCACACGTGGGGGTACAGATACACACAGGCAAACTGCAAATGTTGCCTGTGCATACAGAAACAGTCACTCCTGGAAAAGCACAGTTCCAGTGTGCTAAGACACATTTTCCAAATACAGTTTGATTGTTCAGTATCAGACTCTTCATTCTATAGTTTCTCAAAGAGATAGAAAACTGGGAAAAAAAAATTAACAACAAACCCGAGCTCTTGGAGACGTCTCTTTAGCTATTATATGCCTCAGAACTCATCAATCAGATTTTCTTTAGCAGTCACCCAGAAGATAATGCAAGGAACCGTATTTCTATCACTTGCTTTTTCTCACCACCATTCAACAACATCCCTCCACAGCATCAAGAATTACTGCTTTTTAATGTTAGGATACACAATAATAGAGTAGGACCTGCAAAATAAAATGTACTCCTCTTCTTACTGCCAGTTAGTAACAGTCAACGGGTTGAGTGGGAACTAACGGGGCCGGGCAAGCCCAGATGCATGTGCTATACTGGAAAATGGGAGCTGCACTGCCCATTTCTCTGCAGGCACCCTCAGCCTTTTCCCTCCGTAAGCATTCTGTACTAAGTGCATGCTCCTGCCTGCCTTCCCCTGCTGCTTCCCCACGCTCCAGACTCAGAGGCGAGCACTCATCACACGGACCATTTAATGACCACTGCGCTTCGCTTTGTAGTTGGAGTCAACGGGCTTTTACCAGCGCGACAACTTAAGTGGTTGCAGAAAATCTGCCATTTCTTCATGTTTGGTACTACACTGACATCTTGTGGCCCTTAACTCTGGTGAGACGGTAGACAAGGCCAACAGATTTCCAAATGTTTAAGCAAGGACACAGTAAAATTAAGTTCGGAAAGCAGCACTGATTTTTCCTTTCACATCCTATCGGTTTGAACTCATGTTCCCATGCTTCATGTGCCCCATTTTGGTAACAAACTTCCATGTTAAATATCTACAATTCAACAATATCAAGTCAAAAGTAGTAACGAACCGTTTGTGAAGACAAAGCAGACTTGCAGCAGGTAAACTCCTTGTGCAGATATAAGCTATTTCTCAGTCTGAGGAGAAAGCGGAGACTACAGACACCCATTGCTTTCATATTCCATTAGCAGGCTCTGCACTTGATTTTATAATGTTGAGGTTTTAAATTGCTGTGACAGTATCTATCCTTACTTCAGCTGTTAGCCAAGAATATTCCCAAGTGCAGCAAAAACATGTGGATAATATGGTACTGTTTAACCACCATAATTAATGATCACTATTAAGAAGAGAAGCAAGAAAACCTATTTGGAAACAATGCCAGTAACGGTAACCATATGTCCTGCTTTGGGCTGGGATAGAGTTAATTTTTTTCCTAGCAGCTGGCATAGTGCTGTGTTTTGGATTTAGTATGAGAATATTAGGGTGAGCGGAGTGGCTGTGTGGAAATCACATGCCCATGAAGACACAGGTCTGTCACACTGACATAATATACACAAATGAAAGAGACTTTCACCTAATGAAGAATAGAGAAGAAAAAGCAGGCAACCATAGTGATGGACATAACTCCTTAATCCTAAATAAATTTTAATACAAACTGAAGTATGAGAAGGCCTGGAGATGAAAAGTAGTATGGATGCTATAGGAAATAAAAGGGATTTTAGTATTAGAAAACATGAGAGACCATACTTCAATCCAGATTCATGCCTCTAAGCAGTTAGCCACCTCAGCTAAAATAGGATCTCTGAAGCTTGCCGTGTAGGTCAGTGCAGAAACAGATTCCTCTGCAGGATGACTGAAATTTTTCCTCAGATGCACTGAGCTTTGCAGGCATGGATCTTTCTCTTCAGTGATTACTGCGTTGTCTAGCTAGTTAGATTAAAAGCTACAAGCTAAAACTTTCCAGAGAAGAATCTAGAATTAAGCCCTATGCCTTAATTATAAGCAAAGTATCACAGCTAAAATAAATGGGATACTGAAGTGAGGGGAAGGGAGAGACATTCACATGCACAGTCAAATAGCTAAATCCAATTCAATCCATTTAATTTCATATTCCTATCACTATGCCAGTTAACGTTCCTTTTCTTATCTAGCAAATGATCAGGGTATACCACTAGACACAGATTATCACAGAAGCTACCTGGGAGACACACTAAGAATCATAGGTGCTAAAAGGGCTTCTCTGTATGGAAAGCGAAGAAAGATCTCACTGGAAAACCCAGCCTAAGGGATCCAAATTCTTTTCTTTGAAAAATACTGGAAGAAGCCAAAATATTTTGAACTTCAGCATTGGGTCTGATGTTATCACCAGCAAAAGGGACATTGCAAGGGGGCGACATCTCATCCCTTGGCTGTCACTGTCTGTAGGAGGTTACACATCCCTGCATAGGACACGTCCCTGCATAAGTACAGCAGAGACCCCTGAGAGTGGGAAAGGAGGAGGAGAAGCTAAAGAGAGAGGACCAGCTTGGCTGGTGGGCTCAAATTCAGAGCAAGTCCAAGTTAGCGACAGAAGATTAGATTGTCTAGGCTGGTCCCCTTGCTATTGCAGACAACCTATCAAATAAACTCTCCCATAAAGTTGTCATATTCCTCCTTAAAGGTTGTTATGTTTTGTCTCTACCATATCAGACTTCCATCCTTTAAGGATCAGAACTTGCTGCTTCTCTGTTACAGCCGACATTTATTCATAGCCACTATACCTGCTCTTGGCTTCAGTGCTGACACACTCCTTTCACCCACAGCTCTTCTCCTTCCTGATGTATTTATAGACAGTTTCCATATCATCTTTCACCCTTCATTAGGCTCAAGTGAACAGACAAAGCCCTTCTAATCTCTCCCCATCAGGGCTGTCAGTGCAGTGGCAGTGCCTGTCTTTGTGGAAGTCCAAACTCCTCTTTTTTGCACATGGGCGAGCAGAGTTGCAGACAGGATCCCAGACGATCCCTGGTGACTGCTTTGTATGGTGATGGCAACACCTCGCTCTCTCGGCTGGCAACACTTGTCCCAGCACAGGCTAAGGCACCACTCACCCTTTCCAGGGCAGCCCAGAGGGCCTCCTTTCCTTTAAACTGACAGTGTTCTTACTGCTCTGTTTCATCCTGATCCTATTACTCCAGACCCCAAGATAATTCAGCATACAGAAACACCTTCTAAATCAGTTTATTCAGCACATTCTTTGGTTATTGTGGACAGACCTTTTCCTCTTACAGGTACGACAGCCTATTGCAGCAGACCCCTTTATGTCATGGTAAGGGATACAAGCATCTCCCACCGCAGCAGTCAGGAAAGACTTCCCGTGGCTGGAGGTGCTGCACACACTAGGGCATGGCTTCTTCCTTACAAGTGATGCTATCACCAGCAAAAGCAACCTAGGCAAAGAGAACACCTTGTCCCGGGTTACTGGGATATTGCAATAACGAAATTAGTGAGAAGATGCTGGGGGTTTGAGTCAAATATCCCAGAAAGTATGATTATGTACTAAGGCTACCTTCTGGATTGAAAACTGGTTAAGAGATCAGAAATACAGGTAGTGATAAATTGCCATCCATCACATTAGAAGGAGGAGTGTCCAGGGCTTCCTGCACAAAGTTACTCACAGTTATATATTAGTTTTGTAGCAGAGATGGCAAAAGCTTCATTTGAACTTGTTTTTAAACAAGTCAGTTAAAGATTAATTACAATTAGAAGCTGAGTTATGGGACAAATCTTTCATTGGCAGGCATATGAAGTCAGTGTTTGATCCAGCATAGTTTTTCTACCTTTCATGTCTATGATTAGCAGCCAGAAATAAGGGAAAGAAAAGAAATGTTAGATTAGAGCACTTTCACAGGTGGAACTGGAAGCACTTCCACGCTGGCAGCACTGGGAAGATGACTTTGTCATGCTTCTTTTCCCTCCCTTGTTCCATGAGGTCAGCAGTCTTTTGAGGAGCTAAAATACAAATTAATTTACTAAGCAACTGAGCATGTGATGAAGTTGGCAACTAGAATAAGACTTCAGATATACTGACAAATTCACTGTCACGCTCTGCTCCTTTTATATGACTCAGCAAACTCTGCAAACTGTTCTGCTGGATATAACCTTAACACAGAAGTGTCAAAAGCAGGTTCACAGCAGTCTGAAGCTGCCCTCTCCAATGACACTCAACCATGCGCTAGGAGGGTGTAAGCCCACTACTTATCCCAGGCTGGAAGCCCTTGAGAAGCTGCAATCAGCAGATACGAGTCAGAACAAGCCCTGTTCTTGTTAATGGGAGCTATAAAAAAACCCAAAGAATCCAAGAAGCAGATCTCATGCTGTTGGAGCCATCCACTTCTCTTTTGCGCTCCTGTTGGAGCCGTCTACTTCTCTCTTGCACTCCAGAAAAAAAGCAGACTGGCAAATCTGGTACAGAGTGCATAAAAATGTCCCCAGTACCAGACTAATTAAAGTGGTTGTAACAGGTGAGAAAAGGATTGGCAGTGAATGTTACAGAAAGAAAATAATTGGGCTTGATCTTCAAATCTTATGTTATCTGTATAGGGATTTAACAGTAATTCTGTTCTGCTGCTAGACTGACATACGTAGAGATGCTCTCATCTGACACCCACCGTGTCAGCACAGCGGTAGCAAAGCCCTTTGCATTTACTCCACCCTGCCCTCCCGCCACAGCCCGACCCCGGGGAGGTGAGCAATGCAGAAAGCAGACAGCTCGACTTCCCCCCCCGCCAGCCCTTGGCCTGCCCCCAAGAAACCTCCTAGGCAGCCAGGGACGATGGGAGGCCTTCCGAAAACATGAACACTTGCCCCTGAACCCAGATACCGGCAAAGAGAAAACGTCATCTCATCTGTCCTCACCGTGTGAAAGGAAGACGTAAAAAGAGAAAGACACACAAGAAAAAGGCCAAATAGTGAATCCCAGGCTCCCAAGGAAAACCGCGGTGGAGCTGCAGCCATTAGAATTGCAGAAGCGAAGACAAGCACTTCATTAGCAGGGACTAACTCCCAGCATGGGCCACAGTCAGAAGTAGATGAGATGAAATCGGATTCCGGGGCTTGGATGCTTTGCAGCTTTGTGATTGCCAAAAAAAGTCAGACTAGAAGAAGAGCCGTAGCATGTGAATATTTCAAGTCACAGGGATGCTAGCACTATCACTGCTTGTGAACTTACCCTCAGTGGCCTGTTATGAATAACGAACAAAACCATCATGGAATGATCTCATCAGTTATATAGGTTTAAATGTATCTATCATTTAGAGAGAATGAAGAACATTTTCGTGAGCACTGTGCCTGTTTAGAATCAATTCAACACAGGGAGAAACAAATTATTCCAAATTGCTCTTGTGATTGGAGTAGGATGCTTCAGAGAAGCCATCTGCATGGCTTCCCCCCTCCCCCCACCCAAAAAAGGCCTTTTCCTAGGAAAAAAGATACAGCCATGAATCCTTTTATGCTGCTCAGCATGATATTCTGTAGTACCGTCCCTGGATCAGGCCACATGAACTCTTATGCTATGTCTTGACAATACATCTAGAGTCTAAAATACAATCTCTTCAGTGGTCTACTTCAAAAACCTTTTCTTTTTGATTTTTCCCTATACATTTTTCTCTTTCAGAGTTTTTTTGTATTTCTGTTGCTTTTTTAAGCTTCCATGAAAATTTTTGGTAATGCATCTGTATCATCCCTACTGCATATTATTTTGCAATGTATAACCATATCCATGCAGGATGTGAACCATCTTCTAGTCTAATCTTATTTATACTGTTATAGCTTTATAGCAACACGGTCATTTTAAATACCAGACATTTAAATTCTGAGATAAAACAGACGTTGGGACTGAAGGGGAATAAGTCTTCTCTTTTTGCTTTGAAGTATCAGGATATCAGAAAGCTGATTCTAGACTGGCAACTAGTAGCATTTCCAACTTTCAGAAATTTTAAGTGATATTTAGGTTGGTACAGTCACCTCCCAGTGACAGCAGCAGTAGCCAGAACACATTATTATTTATGAGGCTGACATAACGAAGACGACTGCTGTCTGCCAGCACTGTATCCCAGGCAACTCCCAGCCGGCGTTACAACATCCTCTGGGCTCTGAAAAGCAGCAGCCTGAATGGCGTTCAAGAGACCTCAGCTATATTCCTTCAGAGAAAAACTTGTATGCCTCTTATTTTATGTGGAGAAAGCCTTGAGAGGTTTCTTCTGAAATGCTCTGCTCCAGCCACAAAAGCTGTTCAGAACAACCCACTCCACCTGTGTTGCACAGGCACCACGGCACACCAGCGTGCTCCCCTTTCCTACCAAGTGGTGCAAAGAAACCTTTGAACACACCTGGTCAAGATGATCACGCCGTTTCTTTTTCTTCCATTTATTTCTAGCACATGCTGGAGCAAGGCTAACTCCATGCCTTTTAGATGTTGCTCTTTTATCCTCTTGAATTCAAAACAGTCACATGCTGGGCATACCCATACAAGCCACTACTCTTTACTGTCACAAAGCTATAAAATATCTAAAAATCCCATTTATCTCAACTTAATCCAGATTAATTATTATTTTTTCCTATTAATATCCCTACCATTTTCCCACTGGTTCTAATTGCTCCCCAGATCCCATCAAGACCTAAAGACTGGTGGAGATGGAAGAGAAAATACTTCTCCCTTATCGGTACAGCTGGATCTGCCTCCGGGCAGGCTGCGGGCTCGCAGGCAGGGTAGCATAAATGAGACAGGCCCTACCACTGTGTACACTGTCTCTACCGTGTATATTCAACTACTACCCCTGGACCCAGCAGTCTAGCAGCTTCTGATGCTCCAGAACAAACTCGGACAAGCTAAAATAAGACTACACAACTTTTCATTCAGTCCATCATCCACCTGATTCAACTTTCTGCAGATGTGTTTAATTCTTATGTTCGCAATCCACCTTTAGTGCTTTGAGAATACCTCATTAGTTTATCTCTTTTTTTTTTTTAGATTTAGCATCAATATCCTTAAAGTGTTTCAACCAGATGAAAGTACCAAGCAGCTTGTTTATGGAGGAAATTCAGATCAAAACAGAAAACGTTACCATTTTTTCATTAAAATGCATTTTTTTCCATTTTCCCACATATTTCTTTTTCATGTAGTCAGACTCCCTTCAGCCTAAGAAACCTCCTAATGATCATGCTAGACATTGGCTCAGACACAGCGACCAGGAGTCAGCTCACGACGTTCAGACAGCTGTTGTACACATACCTAAATCTGTGCTAGTGGTCAGAAACTCCCTGGGAGTTCATAGACATCCATAGAAGAGCCATAGATGGTTTGGAACAGAATTCACCTGACTTTTATACAAATACTTTAGGAGAGAGAACTCATGCACTGGAAGTGCTCATTTCTTTCTGGTGACCCTTAAGTCAGACACTGATGCCTGTGCTTGGTCACCTAAATCCTGCCCCTGTGGTGCTAATCAAAAGCATGGACTGCGGTGAAGGAAGAGGACTCGGGGAATGCCAGAGGGGATCTTAAGACTAAAAGACAATTCCTACTTTCAAGATGACTGTCATGAATGAGAAGATAATATTTAGTTTCAACAGAAGCTTCAATGTTGCCTGAATCTCATATAGTTCTTCCCCCTGTTTTCCAGTCCAGAGTAAGTATAGTGTTTCAAAGCTAGAATTAATTTCCCTGGCACTAACTATTCATTGACTTACTCTAGAGTGTTTTAGGATTAATCACCACCTTTTCCACATGATGTCAATATTCTGCAATGGAATATGCATAAAGTGGGCAGCTTGCTTCTTCTAGAAGTAGTTTCTCTGGCTCAGAAAGTCTTAACAAGAGAACAAAATTGTTTCCAAAAAAAACCCAACAGGGGTGGGGTTTGAGGGGGAACCTTATTTTAAGTCAGATAAGGTCATTCAAGAACTTTATAGATTTTAACTTAGACCTGTTACTAGAAGACCTATAAAGAAAATCAACCTATAACAATCCATTTGTTTTTTTTTCTTTTGAGCTCATTAAATTAATGACAGTTATGACACAAAAATAAACGGTTCAAGTGAGAGTCGCACCTTACCTGACTGTATCCCTACCAATTAAAAGTGCAATAAACTTAAACCACTCTTGACATCTGTATCTTCTTCTTGCACCTTTGAGTCAATTAACCAATGCACAGCAAATTTTAGGGCTGTGGCTCTTCAGCCCTGAGCATGGGACCTGTGCTTAGTTTTCTAGAATCTACACACATTACCTTACGCTTCTTTAGAGAAAAAAAACAAAACAAAACAAAAGAAAACCCAGAAAAAACAACTTTCTTTTGAGTGACCAGCTTGAGAGCCAGGGAAAAATTTAAGTATGTGCATAAATGTTTGAGTCAATCAATGCACTTATCTCTGTTTTTCTGAGAGCTGGAGTGCAGCTATCACCTTCCAAGGCTAAAAATAGTGTCTGTAGGCAGCTCAGGTAGATGCAAACCACCTTCTTCAGCTTTATTTAATACCTCCTAAGTGAGGAACAATTCATTCTGTGATGTTGTAGGAAATTAGTGATCAGCAGTGATCTGGTAGGAACCCAAGAAAATTGCAGTGCATTAAGTATAGTTAGTTTGAAAGAAAGCCACTTGATTGACTTCTCCAGCATTTCTTCCTTCTACAATTTTGAAGGTATGAAAAAAATTCTCCTGGTCACTGACCACAAAACCTTTAGTACCATATTTCAGGATAACTTATATTTCCCCTTTAAAACTGTTTTCTGTAAAAATTCTGTTTGTTTGATTACACTCAAGGTCAGAAGCAAAGCCTAAAAACTGTCAACATACTAATAAAACCCACTAACTTTGCTTTCTCCGTTGTGATCACCAAGGGCTCATCTCCACATCCAGTCAGCAAGATAATTGAATAACATGGGTGACAGAACACAGCCCTGCCAAGCTCTTGGGCTGACCTTGAACTCTTTGGTCAGCTCACCATGTACAAAACCTCTTTGTATAAGTCTCTAAAGAATAAACTCTGAGTAAGCAGATGAATTTCCAGCCATCTTTCTCAAGTATTACATACAAAGATTCAACAATTTAAGTTAAATATTGCAGTAAAATTGGCCCAAAACAATAAGAGTTCAAAGTCAATATTGCTGTTTAGCTTGTTGAATCTAAAGTACGTCATCACCTGGATGCCTGGACCTGTGTTGTACTAAGGATATCTGAACTATTCTAATAAGCTACAATAGATGCACACCTCAGGCAATATATTTTTCTGTGACCCAGTTCTCAGTTTTGCTTTATATTGCTCTAACAGTGTTATGAGTCTACAGAGTAAACATCATTATATTTTCATCCACTTTACTCTGCCAAAACGATGACTTTTATATATATATATCTATTATATACTCATTTATTAAGCAAGATTACATACAAGGTAGTTCATCATCCAGAAAGAAATTAGTAGCCAGTTGCTTTCACATTACTGTGCATAGTGATGAGTCTTTAGCTGTGCGTCATGCAAGTTGAAAGCTAAAGGCAGGCTGAGGCACTTTTTAGTATCAGTTTTGCAACTGGAGCAGGAGTGCTTCTGAGGCCCCCTCTGTGATGGTTAACTTCAAGAACTAGAGGGTCACTTTTCTTTGGAGAAAACAAAGCAAGCAATGTATTCCCAGTGCTTTGTTATTTCTTTTTAAATGGGAAATTGCATTATTTCCTACTGTCAGCCAGCTCAAGACACGCAAGATTGTTGTCATTTGTTTCTCTTTGGGTTCCTCCCAGGACAGGGTGAAAGCAAGAAGAAGTAATCATACAAGCAGAAGCCTTACCATTTTTCGAAGCATAGCAGTCAGACCTCAAAAGGCAAGAGGCGCTTTTAAGATACCCAGGCATAACCTGTGTGCTCTTCTTGAAAGTAAAATTTGTAATGGAAGTTGGCATTTGTGAGCAGCCTGCTAGTGCTGGCCATCTTGATAACAAACAAAGAGGACACGTTTTGTGGCACTGACACACAATCCGTGGGGAAGAGTCAGTGCCTCTCCTGCAGGAAGCAGGCAGCTAGATGTGTGTAGCTAAGATGGCCTAGAGGGAACACAACTGAAAGATGTTTGGAAAAAAACAGTCATGTAGCCAGAGCAAAGAGAAATATGAGATGAAGCAGGGGGTGTAAGATCACTGCTTTGCTTTCCCACAGGCTTTTCCCATCATTTATCCCTCCTTCCATTTCCTTCTAGATACTGCAGAGGAGAAAATTATATTTTTTTTTTAATATTCTGAAAGTGTGAACTTGAAAAGTAAGTTAACAAGACAGTGACAGACTCTAATACTCACAGCAAACCTCTGGACAAGAAATAAGAAACAACTAAATGTCCAATGTCCAAAACCATGTAATAAAGAATTAAGAAGTAATATGCATCTCATTTTTACGCAGGTCACTTTCTCAGACAGAAGGATGTATCAGATCACTTTCAAAATAGTTAAAATAAATTTTAAGTAGCACATATATTATAATTTTGGAGACACTTAGACATATTTCAGGTCTCATATTTTCATTACTCACGCTGGGATATATGAAAGATGATCTGGGGTAGTCTGGTCCTGTAAATAATTTCGTGTTTTATAAAGAACCTCAGCATCACCAGAAAAGATCTTAAAACAGTCGGAGGGTGTATACACAGAATCAAATTTATATGCAGTAAATTCCATTGAAGGAGTAAGAACAAGTTGAACTCATTGAGATTCAAAACCATGTTACCAAGAAGGAAGTTAGCCTATTCTGCTTGGCTTCTCAACACGTAAAGGCAAATCGGCATCCGCAATTTCAGTCCTCTCCAAGAGGTTTTTCAGAACACATTATAGCACTTCACCTTGTTTCAAGCATTATTCTGCAAACAAGCAAGAGGAGGGCAACACTACAGTTAACAGGGGTCAGGAGGTTCAAATACAGGTAGGCTGAAAACTGGGAATACCCCTGCTATATGAAATGATTGCTAGAGAATTTTGATGGAGGTTTGTAACATGCTGGGACAGACTTGTATCCATCTGTCAATAATTCTCACCTTCACAGAGGAATAGAATAAAGGTAAGGTAGGATGATGAGAAAATCCTTCTGTAGTTGAAGAGAGAGAGCAGAATTCTGCTCAGCATTCCTTACCAAGGCCAGGTAACTAATTTATGTTAAGTACAGATAGCAGGGTAAAATAGAGAGATGACACTTAGGAGTATCAAACATATACTTGGAAAAAGATGATGCGGACAAGACAAGCACTAGATTCTTAAATCTTCAGTGAGATCTCTGCATTGTTACTATGACTCAGGAACGACGGACGAGAAAGCAAACGACAGCAGTGATGAAAAGTGTGGACTATACAAGATACACCTCATTAAAGGTAATCAGATCCCTCCTCAATAGCACCCCCTGAAAAATCATTTTTTCACCACAGGTTTCTGGAGGGAAATCAAACACCTAAAGAGAGTTTCGATAGAAGAAAAAGGAAGACATGCTGTGTTGAAAGAGGGGACATCCAACATATCCAAGGAAGATAAACAGAAGAAAAAAACACAAGGGTGGATGAAAGGGGGGAAGGGGGGTGAAAGAAATCAGTGTTCAGAATTTAATACAAATAACATTCCTGTGACAAGTCATGTACTTCTGAAAAAGCAGCAGCTTTAGTCCACCCAGCAGAGATGCTCAGATACGCATTCACCTGCTGTTCCACTTGGCCAGCAGAAACAAAGAGCTGGCTCCCCCACCGGCCAGGAGCACCACCGACCAGAGCAGGCAGAAATCACAGAGCTCCAGAGACCAAACTTCTGCCTCTGTGCATTGCTCATCACCCATTAATCTGACAGAGATTCTGGTTTAAACCCAATTCTGCTGAGAACAATCCCCCACAGCTGTAATAAATAATAAAATCAGAAGATACAAATAAATATGATGTAATGAAGGGGAATCAATACAGTGCCATTTTTCTAAGCGCAAGCAGTGTCATACAGATGTCTCGCAGTTCATTTTTGGAGAGTCAGTGAGCATGAAGAAATTCCCATGATTTTGTACACCTACAATTTCTAGAGTCTTTAACAAGGTTGTTCACCAAAGATTTTAAGAGAAACTAAGCTGTCACAAAATAAAACACTGGGGCTGGGAGCTGCCTGATATGGGCTGGAGCATCCAAAGATGATTCTGAACTTCTGCACCATGGGAGCACCCTGGCTGAAACCCACCTCGGAGCGGGGCTGAGCCTCAGGTACACAGTGGCCTCTTTCTCCCATTCCCGCACCTCTGATTCCCTGGGAATAAAAGCAAGAGGCACCAGGTGAAGGCAACCACAGCACCCTCCAGCCAAGGTCCTAGTGAGGACAGCAGTGGGCCCTGTACCATGGGGCAAACCACAGTGCTCTGCTGCCTGCCATTAAGGAACGAAGCTCCCACAGAGAAAGCTGCAAGTTGCTTTTCTGGGCTTCTGAGCACAGCTGAGCACCATTATCCACTCCATTCTCACGCTGTCAAAGGTTTTCTGCTTTATGTCCAACTTGCTTTTCAAATTTATTATCATTTCCCTGGAACACCACATCCCTCAGGTACGAACCCATGTGTGAAGTAGTGGTGTATAGGAGAATCAAAACCCAGAAGATGCCTACAGTAGTGTGACACACATTCCTTCTTTCACCCAAAGCAGGACTGCTCTCTGTTGCCAATTTCCAATTGCATTTTAAAAATCTCACCCAACATTACATCTCCTCTTGCCACTGGAAGGCTTATTTCACCATCTATTAAGTCTTTCAAAAAGTTTTTCTGGCAGATCATCTTCCTGCTCTCTGTGATAAATCTTGTTGTACTAATTGCTCTTCCCCAGTGCTGTTTATTCCCTCAAATATTTGCAGAACATTGTCAAGTCACCTTGCGATCATTGCTTGGAGCATCCCTGTCTCATTTGCAGCCTTTCTGCACGCAGCAAGTGGGTTCTTCCAGCCCCCTTATCATTTGTCTTGTTCATCTTGTCAATTAGTTTCTCTGACCTCTCCTATCACTTTGTTTTATTAATTTTCCAACCCACCCCTGTGAGGTAAGTACAGATTAGCAGCCTCCCTCCCTCCATATTGTGCAATCAACATGGAGCCGGTGAGGGGCTGAGTCCCTCGGTCACACACAAGCCGCAGGAGCGCGGCCCATGCAATGCAGCTGCTTGGAAGAGAATCTAAATGGTGCGTTACGGCATTCAGCAGCCCTTTACACAGGGCAACTGTGGTCATATCCAGGTCACTCTTTGTGTCACTTCAGAGCCTGAGTGACCACCGCGAGCACAGAGGGTTAGATTTCCTCCCAAAGCACTGCTCTCCAATGCGGGTTCAGGGCAAGCACGCTCCCAGCTGCTCCCCTGGCGTGTGGACGTTGGCCCAGGGCAGGACACTGAACTCATTCGCTTCATTGCTTTGCTTTCTTTCCTATGTCCCTTTTGCTAGGCTGGGAGAAGGTTTCTTTCCCCTGCACACACACTTTTTCTGAACAAAGGCATTATTTTTGGTTGAGTGGAAGACAATGGAGTTTTCTGTCACTGTGGGTACGGCCATACCCACTGCTGCAGTGATTTTCCATTTCATTCTTATGCTCTGTGGGTTCCCCTCCTAGTCCTGCAAGAAAATAAACCACATCTGTATCGATAGATACAGATACATCTAGATTTTTGAAAGACTTGGATGTCACTGCATATATAAGATTACATTCTTCCCAATTTATCAGAGTAGTAGTTACACATGCGTAGTAAGGAACTCTATTATCCTGTCTTTAATTTACTCTCGAGGGGTTCATCTTTCACAAAATCCATATCAGAGCCCCCTTTCTCATTTATTTTAGCAAGAAAGGGGAGAGGTGTCTATTTGATCTGATAATGGAGCTATTTGGCTTAGCCCAGCCATTAATCCATCTGACAGCTTTCCTATGAAAAGGCAGAATTTCCATCCTCCACTCCAATTTATTTCGTCATCTGCACTTTCCTTCTCCCATCCCTGGTCGGTGGTAATAATGAGAACTGTCTAGAAAAATATATAAATATGGCACATGTGTATAAATACAGGTAAAGCAGGTGGCACGGGTGTGACAAGACGGGAATTCTGCCGTAGGAGAATTTTTTGCCTCAAATATTTACTTGCCTTATGAAAACTTAAATCAGTCACCATCCTTTTGAAAATATCCCAATAAGCAGGTGGCACGGGTGTGACAAGACGGGAATTTTGCCGTAGGAGAATTTTTGCTTCAAATATTTACTTGCCTTATGAAAACTTAAACCAGTCACCATCCTTTTGAAAATATCCCAACACAAAATTCCATTTTTCTCAATAAACAAGCTCGTTGCTTTGTTGGGGGGGAGGGGGTGGTGTTTGCTTGTTTATTTTGTTTTATACCAGTCCCTATCACAGCAGTTCTCTGTTCTTAATGAAAAGTACTATACTGTAATTCTGAAGCAAGATTTACTCATTGTCCTGATACTCCGGCTATCACACAGCAGATCCAAAAATGAGACAAGCATGCAGTGCGGATGTTGAGCTCCTGTCTGACCTGGTGCCCTGCAATTATCCTTAGCTGACAGCGGTTGACAAGGCTTAGGGTTAGACAAGCAGAAATCTTGGTGGAGAAGGGCTTTTCTTGTTTCTCTTCTTTAGTAAAAAACCTGCTATGTAAGGTGGCTGACAAGAATAATTTATATTCTAACCAGTATTGATAGCTTTACTATTTTTATTTAAAAATGCCAAACTGCTTAAACTTTTAGCCAAAATGCATTTCTATATAGAACTCATGTTTTGAAAAGAATTCCAAATTCTCTGTTTTTTTAAAAAACTTTTGGAGTGGAAGATAGTGTCTTTCAGGTTCAAAATGGCATCTCGTTTCCATAGTTAGTATAATTCTACCAATAAAAAAAAAATCTCAATGTTTAAAAATATATTCATGATATTTAGTGGGCATTACTATGGATCAGCTACAAGATATCCCAAGCAAAGTGGAGGTAACACTCAGTGAAATGCTCAGGCGCTCTCCCTAAATCTGCAGCTTGGTTCCTCATTTGCTGTCTGATGTTTTTTACAGGTGGCAGTTCAGAAAGATTTCAAATGAGGTCAGGAGAGGAGAGGAAGAAAAGGATTTTGCCCATAATGGCATGCTGAGCAAAAGACATGACAAAGTTTGTACTTTACCTACTTATATACATGCTAGCTCCAAACCCACTTAAAAATAATTTCCATGTATGCAATCAAATACTTGCATTTTCATCAAGCTACTTCAGTTTCTTAATTGAAAATGGAAATGTGAAAATGGAAAACACGTCAGCCGCGCTGCGTGTCTCCTCTAGGTTTCTGAGAATCCACTGTTTTCCTGCTAATTTTTTCAACCTCCTGTAACTTCAGATGCTAAGACCACCCTTGGCAGCACTGGGTAAATGGCATTGCTCGGAGGAAATTCTTCTGCCATCCCTCATGCCCACTGAGGAATGGTCTTCCTATGAGTCACGATAGTAGGAGAGGCTCTGAAACTAATCCAGTATCTGGAAACTGCACAAAGTGGCACAAAGATATTGGACCAGGTTCTCCCTTCAGAGGGACACAGTGGTTCCAGCCACACCAGAACAAGGTCTGCCACCATGCCCGAGGAGGAATCCTGCCAAGGCACACGTACTGTGTCAACAAATGTTCCTTGTTGAGAGTGAAATTTTTTGTCTTGGCAAGATGTAATTTAATATGTTCAGGTTTAAACCCCTGCTGTAAACCCTAGCTAAAAAGGTTAAAACATTCATCTGGGTTATGGGATTCATACAAATTGGAATAGTTGAGGTGGAAAGGGTCTGAAGCTCCCTGCACTCTCCCAGGGACCTGCTAAAAGGATCCTGGCTTCCTTGTTAGTAAGCCCCATTTCTGGATCCACTGAGACAACATTCAAAGCAGAATCACTTTAAAGATGGGCATTAATCAATGATACTTTGAGACACCTCAGTGGTCACGTTAAAACAAAACACTTTCTGCCTACCTCCCACCAAAGCATCATTGCAACCACTGGGACGTTCCCATCTCTGGTGTCAGTGCAGTTCCCGAGAGGAGGAGGGGCTCAGCGTATAAGCCCAGAAATAGGAACGCAATTGTAAACTGCAAAGCTTCCCGAATAGCCTGAACATTTTGTCACTACTGGTTTTGGTTTACTCATTTTAAGTTTTCCAAGCCTTTTTCTGGGCTAAGATTTGAGGCATCGTTTTCTGCTTCATGCCAGTTCTATAACAAAAAAAGCTACCATGGATTTTTTTCCTACTTTTTTTAATGATCCTCCACAGCAATGATGAAGTCTGTCTGCTCACAACCACTCTCTCAGCTGTCTGAACTGACAGTCTCAAGTCCTGCTGTGACTGAGCTGCCCTGAAAGTCCACCACATAATTTAGACTGCTTCCTAAGCAGATCTTGACATGAGGATGGACTTGGGTTAGGTTATAACCAATTTACCAGTAATTTCAGAAAGGAAAACATTTAAGAAGATGACAAAAAATAAATATTTTTCAATGATGTAGAAAAATAAATACGTATTTTCAATAATGTTCCCTAGGTCCAGCAAATACTCATAGCAAATTCTGTCCCTTTCCATGTTCATCTGTCCATATCTATCTTCTATATAGAGTTTCTTCAGTACCCCTTAATTGGGAAAAACAAGAATAATTGATGATGTGCAAAAAGAAGGCCGTTTGTTTGTTTATTTCTACAAATATAGAGCTTAAGTGCATTCCAGTCTGAAGGCAGCTCACAGAAACCTTTGGTAGTACAAAAATGGAACTAAAAGGATTTATATGCCCTGGATAAATTTTAAACTACTTTAAACATTTCCCTGTAGTAAATTATCTTCCTTCCATAGAGCAGTACTGAAAGAGGGAGGTAAGAAAAAACAATTGAATTAAGCGTTCCAAGGAGTTTTCGGATGAATTCTTAACTAGCTCTGAGATTTCCTTCTTGTAACCCAATCCTCTGACTGATTAAGCTTCTTCGGGTAAACATGTTTACTTTCATGTAAAGTCTGTTTAAATCAAATGATGAGAATTTGCCTTAACAATTCTTTTGCAGCATGAAATGCTTCTTGCAGTACCTGAATGTTTCCCTTGGCTTTGGCAATGTATGCTCCATAAGACCTAAGCCTTGCACACCCTGCTCAGCAAAATGCGTCTCCGCTACATGGCTGGTAGCACCACTGGACCAGGCAAAGCAATGAAATGGAGATTTCTGAAAAATCTTCAATCTGGCAATGCCTGATGCAGTCAGAAAGGTGCTCATTCTGTTCTTTATTTTGATATGAGGCTTAAATTATTTATCGCTGCTGTACTGGAAGCTGAAATCAAGTACACTATCTGACTGGCCACTTAAATCTTCCACTCAACCTGGAATCTCCAAATAACTTTTTTTTTTTCTTAAATCTTTTTAGAGCTTTGGTTTATGAAACTTCACTACAATCAAACTTTCAGTTTGACTTGGGGAGGGAAAAAGGTCAGTGCTTCTCAATGTTCAAGCTATTTCCTGATCACGTCTGTTAAATCAGGCTAATACTTAACATACAGAGACCCCCGAATTCTGAAAAATCTGAAAAAACAGAATTCCTAAGGTTCTTGGCATGATGATGTGACATAGTTTGTATTGCTTGTGATTGCATACATGACAGGCAACAATATCTGTTTTCCTAGGCACTCCATTACAATTGCTTTCTTCCCAAACTTTTAAAAGCTAAATGAGCAAAAGAAACTATGGTAATTGTAATCCGTGGCATAAACTGTTTTATAAAATACGCTGCATGTTGTTGGCTCATGCAGTAAAAGCTTTATCCCATTTTTGGTTTTAGGCATCAGAACTACACAGCTACCTTGATCTCTCTCGCGTTGTAAGACACTGGCTCATAACATTAAGAAACTGATGCATTTAAGTTTTAAAATGTTAACTTTCCAATTGCGTGGTTGACAGAGCAGCTCATCGTCATTGCCTTATATTCAGAGAAGCCAATCGGGTCATGGTGTCATCCACTAGGATCCCCTGCTCCGCCTGCCTCTCCAACGCCAAACCCCAGCACTCCTCGAGAGAAGCAGTACCCATAATCAAATCTGGAGATCCTCAAACATGTTACTCAAAACTAAACCAAACAAACAGAAGCACGAGCTCTGCCTGCCTACAGATTCACACTGTTTCTGGACGTACATGGTGCAATAATGCTGAAAGTCAACAGCTACATAAGTAGCAAGCAATTCCTCCCTTGCCCGACTGCGACCAAAACCAGGACCTTGAATTAACAGTGTGTCCCACCAGGCCTCATGCCCTTCCAGGTATTTCAGAAAGAACAGACAGAACCCATTTCTTCCAAGTCTGATAGGAAGGACATTAGCGGGGCAGCATAGGATTTGCTTCTGCAACCACTAATCAGTCCATGTTCTGCAACATACAGACAGGACAGACCAGAGTTGTGCCGTCCTTTGGAATGTGAGTTGCAGCAACCAACAAATTCTTGCTCAGAGATCAAAACAAACAAGAAAATTGAAAACAAAGCAAGGAGGAAGGCTTAAATGAACTATCTACTGGGTACAGGCGAGATGTGCAAAGGCAGGGAAGTGTAACAGTCAGGCAGCCACAAAACTGAAGCAGGGGTAACTGCTCTTGCTTGCATCAATCTAAGCAACTACTTTTGCAGGTTTGAAGTGAAAGCCATCATCCATCTACAGTAGGCATTTTACCTTCCAGCAGCATTAACTCTCCTTCTCACGCTCCCCCAACTACTCCACAGTCTTGAGTGGACAAACAACAAAACCTTAACTACATAAATCCCAAAGTCTTTGCAAGGCAAATATTTTAAGTGTCTCAGGTCTTCAGAAACAGACGACCATATGTAAATGCAAGAGTTACACCATAAAGCCCATAAATGTTTATTAGTTACTTATAAAACACTTCTCCCAACTGGCATAGTCACTACTTACTTTCAGGACTTTGTTCATCAGGCATCTATACCCTGCAACAGGTATGCTTGTTTACTCCTATACACTTCGCTCATATGAAAGATAATGCTCTCTCTTACACAAATAGACTGTATGATGAGCAGGTATAGTAACTTATAGTCTATAACGGGGTTTTATTGTTAACCACTCAGGTATATCCTTATGTTACAGAATGGAAACTAACAAAGTGGATGGGTTAAGTGATTCAGTAAAGGTCGCATTCAAGATTGTGCTGGCACAGAAACTGGACCGCCATGCCGTGATACCCCCCATGTAGCATCTCCACTAAGGCTAAAAGAACTGTGAGCTTTCCAAGTGCACGGCACCCTCAATTTTCTTTCAACTCGCTGGACCCTGCAGCACTGAACTCATATGCAACATAAATGCTGCAGCAACTAATAATAAAACTGTCTGCAAGTCCTGTAAAATATATAACTTAAAAGCAGGAATTTATTTTTTTTCCAGTTTGAAAATTCTTTTTCCTCCTTGCAAACAATTTCCTTCAAAAATCACAACCACCTCCAGGGGGGTTTCTAGTAGTGAGCACATTTTCAAGCTGCTGTATTACTCATCCTTCTTTGCCTCCCCCCTCACACCACCTCCCCCTTCCATATCATGCATCATCAAATTTACAGAATGGAAACCATTTTTAAGGCATCGGAATTATTGCTGAAGGTGAACAGGAGATGAAAGTCAAGTACCATGCTCTGCCTGCCTTTTGGGATTCCTCACGTACCGTGTTCTGTATTTCACTTTCACAGCTTGAAGAACAGAGGAAACAACAGAAAGGAGAGGGGAAGAAAAGGCTGGACCCTCTTGCAATTGCTCATGTTTGCCTATAAAAAAAAAATTTGAAAAAGATTCCCGAGCCTGACAGCAATCGCAGCCATCTAGACAGCATCTAACGCGTGAATAATGCGTTGATGTCAGCTCAAAAAGACCGAACTTGCTGGCCTCCGAAGGCCATTTTACAGCTCGTGTATATATCTGACATTGGGGAAAGAGAGATTGCGTCATCTCAGATATATGACACTCTCTGTGTATGCAGCTGCTTTCTCGATTGACTTCCATGATAAACGTGTCACTTCTGGAGAAAATTGATGGGAGCCAGAATTGTCATCTCTCCAATTCATTCTTTCTCAGTCACTCTGTCCTCCTCGTTCCAACCTGCTTTGTAGTTTGAGACTCAACACACCTATGGACTTCCTTAGTTCATGAAGGTAAAAACATGTTTAAACTGCCTGGTTGAACTGGGTCCATAGCACCTCAGTATTTTGGATTTTTCCATTTCAATAAAATCAATTCAAGCTGAGGAAAGAGACTGAGATGTAAACTTTAGAGACAAAAGTCTGCTTTCAAAATGCCTTGATCAAATAAAGCACCTTTGATAATAGGAAGTCCTCCTGTCAATGTGCAGTTTGATATTACTTGGTTATACCAGTTTTGTGTTTGTTCTTGCCTTTAAATATAAACATAATCCAGTCTGTGCATACAGATCTGCTTTCGGACAACTGGGAGTAGTTAAAAACATTTCTACCAACAGTGCCCTCATATAACCCTCATAATTCACAATCATACCTAGATCTTTACAGAATAAAGGCATATTTTCATGGGGTTATAGTTAATTTGGGTAAGTATAGCCCATTCGGAGCTATGAACATGTCAGAATCTCTCTCTCATTGCTTTCATTCTGAGTGAGACCATGTGCCTATCAGGGAAATGCATGGGCTCACTTATTTCCATCATTTCACTGGCCACCCCTGGTAATTACCCAATATAACTGATTGATTTGGGGTTGTTAGTAAAAAAAATAGTATATATGCGCACACATATATGACTTCCTCTTTTTTGTGCTTCTGTTGTCTGCTAGTTCAGTGGAGCTCTGCTGCTCTGTTTACAACATCGCTGACACTTCTGTGGCACAAAACAGATTCTGCAAAACCCCGCTTTTCTGTTTATGGTTTCCCTGCCGGAGAAGGCGGAGGCACAGCCAGGCTGAGGAGAGCCGAGCCTTCCTGCCCTCTTCCCAAACGCAGACCTGTCTCTTTGGCACCCTGTACCAGCTGCAGCAGTGCTGCAGGGAGGCAGCAGGGACAGACCGCAGAGCTGCCACGTATTTACCTCTGCAACTCTCCGTGGGCTGCGGAGAAGCACAGAGCAGCAGCGCTGCCCATGGGGGTGCCTTGTCTCGTCAGATCAGTTCAGGGCTCTGGGCAGTACCCCCACCGGTTATACAAAATGCTGGCCACAAGACCAGCAACCTCCTGGCCAACGCTGCAGAACGAGCACTGTATTCAGAGAGCCGACCACGGGTCCACGTCCTCAAATATTCTGGCGCAGAAGAGCTGTAGTGCATCCTCCTGACTGCTCCCTAGCTTTCCACAACTCATAGCCCGAACGAAACCCTCCTCTGCCACACATTAAGAAGAGGGAAAGCAGAAAGCACTGGATGTAAACTGCCAGCGTGCTACAAGTGATGTCCCCTTCTCTCACTCTTTTCTTCCCTGTGCTTGTGTTCTTCCTCCCTGTGCTTGCCCCAGAGTGCGAGTCCTGCTTTCATTCCAGGACAGTTACATCTGTCAAACCTGTCGCATTTTGCACCCGTTCATGCCAGGTGCAAAAGCTAACGCAGGTGCTACAGATGCTTGTTTGATGAGCGCAATCTGTTGACATTGTTTCTTGATATATCACAAAAGAAAGTGAGAGAGAATGAAAAAGAAAAAGAAAAAGGGGGAACAGTGGCAGCGTTCAATGAGATAAGTGGGTTGAAAGTGCCTTGCTTTGCTGTGATGGCTTCCATCAGACATGCCCAGCAAGGTAAAACAGGCACTTTTCAAACAGATGGTCTCGAAGTCTTTACAGCGTTATGGCTTGGAGTAACAGCATACCTCAATGCCACATGCCGGGGAGGTAACTGTGCCGTGAAGGAGACACACTCAATTTACCTGCCTGCCTTAATAGCATCCAAACGTCTGGTCTGTCGAGGTGTTAAGGTACATCTACATAAAAGGCAGCTGCTAAAGGGACGTAGCTGAGATTACAGAGGTTAAATAAAAGCCTTTTGCTAAAGCAATGAATTTACATTCTGAGGACAGAAGATCTTAAATCCATTTTGAACAAACCATGTAATCTCTGTGACAAGGTTTGTGCTGTAGACACTGCAGCCTGGGGACATCAAACCCCACCAGATCCAGCCACCTTCTCTTCCTGGAGATACTACAGAAGCAGCCAGCACATCGTCGAAACTCTTTCATGCAGGCTGCAGAAGTCTGGTTTCATCCAAAGTTCTGCAAATGTTATATTAGCTTTGTGTTTCTGGCACACGGACACAGGCTGCCAGGCATTTTTGGGTACCTATACTGCCTTCACTGGAGAGAAGCCTTTAGTCAGCATAGGAGACTCATTTCCAGTTGTCTAGACAGACAGTAAATCTGGATTTGCAGGTTGCAGTAGGTCTGCCTCTCAAAAGATGGCATAAATACAGCGAGTGTGTATATATATATATAAAAGCCAATACAGGGTTTCTGTTCCCTATCTGTAGAATGGGGATAATAAATTACAACACTATCTTTGCCTTTCTCTCTCTCTCCTGCCTACTAAATTTGTAAGTGCTTTAGGAGGAAAAAGAACCATCTCATCAAAATGGGTGTTCATTGCAAACGGGCAGTTGGACTCCAGGCCCTTCAGATTCCTTCATCTAGAAGCAGAAAACAGTTTGCCAGTTGGATATGGCTTGGGTTAGCACAGAGCATCTTGAGACTGTAGAGCAGGTAGAATAGAGTGAGTGCCTTCTATCAAATTAAAGTTTGATACATGTTTTTAAAGGCTACAGAGAGCCTTTAGAAATGCAATTTCATATTCAGAATATTTCAGCCTCTCCCTGAATAGACCAGTGTCTATAACCAGGTAACTAGGAGAAGCTTTCTGCCAGCATGAGGATCACTCTGCAGACTGGAGTTTGCTGGAGCTCTTTCCCAGGCATATTACAAAATCATTATGAAAAGCTCTTCCTTCTGTCACAGAGCCATCCCTTCCTGAAGGCTGGAAAGGCGAGGACAAGCTTTCCACCATGGTGCGACAAGCAGAAACATTCAGGCTGATAAGTGCAATAGCTGCCAAGTCAGATATGCCCCTCCAGCCTCTGCTGTGCAGGTGAAGGGAAGCAGAATGGGCCAGGAGCCATGAGAGAGGCCCTAGAGCCCGCAGCCAGCTGGCTAGGATGGGGCTAGCCTGAGGGCGTTATGAGTCACGCAGGGCAGGAGAAAGCCCAAGCCTGGATGTAGCCCAAGCAGTTTCCAGAGAGGGTGTTGCCAGCCAGGTCTCAAGCCTCCTTGCCAAGGACGGCAGGTTTTGTACAATACCGGTATTCCTTCGAGCTGAACTGGAGTCTGCAGGACGGACCCACTCTGCACGTTACCCCGTCAGTCCAGGCAGCAGCAGACTCCCAGCCAACAACTCTCAAGGGGATTTAACTTTAAAATGCAGCTGAGCCTCGATAACAAGTATATTCACAATCTGAACTGCTGGGTGAAGGCTTATCCCTTGGGAGGTGGGGCTTGCTGCCACACACCATGCTGGCCATAGGACTATGAGCTTGATCTGACAGCGGGCCCGAGGAGACTGTAGTTCCATAAAAGCCTTGTTAGAAACTCCAGCCCAGCATCCCTCTTTTCGCCAAGCCTCTCACTGCTGTGATGTCCCACAGTCCTGATTTTCAGCGTCTTGACTTGTCTAGATTTGAAGCCTGAGGCATGGCAGGCTAGGACACTAATTAAACTGCTTGCTGCTCTAAAACAGACAAATGCTTTCTTGCGACAAGAGAGATTCGTCACAAGGTGCTAGAAACCCACAGCGTCCTTTGGCTTCAGATGAACTGTGGATGCTGAGCACATCCGAAAAATGAGGTGTCTAACTCATTTCCCACTGTCACCTCGGAGCAAGCAGCTAGACTGCAACCCCAGCCTCCCCAGGTAGTACATCAACTCTCCGGCACCACTGACTCTCTGATACCCTCATCAGCAGGCTTTGATATCCAAAGGTTTATTTTGTTTAAAGAAGAGGCTCCGCCACGGTACCACTGCATCAGCAATGAGCCTTCAAATCATGTTCACCCTGGGCCATGAGGATAGAAAAAACCATTTTCTCCAAAATTTACCTAAATTGGCATGCTATTTTCCAACTGCTGTCCCCTATTTGACTGGGGTTGGCAGATTTATGCATTCAATATGTATTCACTTAAACTACTTTTACCTAATGATAAAGGAAAATGTTAATTCATAAATAACCTTGGGCAGTGGCAGGCCTGAAATGTATACATTACTTATATCTGCATTCAGCAAGCTGAAAAATGACAGAGTGCTCCAGCGGCGCAGCCAGACAAAGCGTAAACCATTCAGCTGAGCAAGATGGAGAGTCCACGCTGCGCTCCCCTTACGGGCTAAGCTGGCAGGCCCTCGTGATAGCCCTGCTGCAGATTAAGCTGGCTGTGCGAGCTGCCAGCACCTGACTCAGCAAACCAGAAGGTGAAACAGAGCCTTCAACCCCACCTGCGTGCACACAGTTGCCACAGTCAACCTGGCAGGCTGTGGCCCCCGTTGACCCACCGGTGGGTGGTGCTTCCACCTCGGACAGGTCAGGTGTTGCCTCTGCTCTTCTGCCGCAGGAGATCAAGAATCTCATCTTCCGCGGGGCAAGAGACCCAGACACGTTAACAGCTTGATTTTTACCAGGCTTACCCTCCCTTGTGAAGGTAAATGGCAGAGATGCTGGGCTGTGTTGCCTCCAAGCTTTGCATCAGGGATTTTCATAAAAAGCTGACAATGCATATGGCTCCAGCAAAGTTTTTTCCATGACCCCAGTGACCTTTTCCTTTTGAGCAGATAGCAGCTTTTATCTCTTTACACTATTTGTTTACTCATTTTTTTTATCGCTGAGTGAACCTCTAGTGATGCCACTACCAGGGGAGAAGAGGCATAAGAAATTAATCCTCTCATATGGATCTGCTACCACACTGCCTTGCTAAGGCACAGCACCCCGGCTACAATGGGCTCGGGCACTCACACCAAGCACTTCGCTCACACCGCAGTCCATGACCAAACAAGTAGAGCACCTCTCCCAGTAAAAAAATGCTACGCTTTGGTTATGCTTCAATCGACATGGACTGGTACATCTGCTAACCAAAACACAGTCACGCTTATTCTGTTTTCTCCTTTGCAAGTCCATCCCCATTTCAACCCCAGCCCGTCATAGCTGAGAATCTGAGAGAGAAAAGTTAGCAAGAATCCTTTCTCCTCGCTCCAAATCAAACTAACTCCTTAGAAAGAGACCAGCCTGGCAATTTAATTAGAGTTCACAACCTCTTTCTTAATTACCTACTTATAAATAAAGCTCTGCAAAACATATGAAGACTCTGAATAAACTGCCTCATGTTCTCCAGCAATGTTTGTCTAATTATTATTATTTTAAAATGTGAATACAGCTGAATAACAAAAGAGAAAAATCCTTTGCATTTTTTGTTTCCTTATATCATACGTGTGCAAACCTCGACTAATCACAGATTCCCTTCAGCAACAACGTTATTTCTGAACTTTTGGTACTTTCGTCCTGTAAGCTCTGGAGCCCTGCGACCAAGGAGACAATGAGCTTAAAGGCATTTGGATGTTAATGAACTACAGATGTGATGTTCAATAGGCTGAGAATGATAGTGCATTTAACTCTATATTCACTTTGTGGTGAACACCAGAGCTGGGAAAGCATAGGGAAGAAAATAGGAACATAGGACAGTGTACACTAATCTCCGGCATTGGTGGTTTACATCTCTCTCTTCCAGGCAAAAGGAAAGAATGCCCAGGTCCAGGGTTAGCATCCTAAATGAAAGATTAATGACCTTGTGCTTTGGTATTTCTCTGAGCTAACAGCATCCCATCGGTACATCCAGTTCCTATACAGTAGTGCTAAACATATGGTCTCATGTACCCTAACCTCAGGATCACCCTGGTAGGGAGATGAATAAACAAATGAAAGCGAATAGCATGCCCGCGGGGTGTGTGGTGGCCAGAAGCCTGCTCAGGCTGACACAGAGCTGCTAGAAGGGACCGTGCAACTGGTGAAACGCAAGCTGGTTCTGCAAGGGGAGCCAGCAGCCCCGCAGGCTCCCATATAGGCACGCTACAGCAGCCAGAGAGCGAGCCTACAGGAAGGCATACAGCGAAGGAAGATGCGTGTAGAAAATAGTTGAGTAATGAATAGTTCTTTGTATCCAGCTTACTGTAAAAGACTCCACAACTGCAGGAACAACAATCAGCTGTGAAAGTTTTGCTGGCAATCTTTCAAGACACTGATCTTGCAAGGTCACGGAAGGGCAGCGGATAACTCAAATTCAAGTGGAAGGAAAATATTTAACGAAACAACGACAAGGCCCTGCTTGTGATTTCAGCTTGGATTCAGAGCCATGCTGTCTTTTACCATTATTCATATATATTTTCTGACAGACCCTGTCAGCACTGAAATGATTTGTGCTGGTGCCAGCATTCAGTTTCTAGGATGGCCCAACACCCTAAGATGATGGGAAAGCGGGGAAAGCTGTTATGCTTTCTGACTGACACTTCACAAAACAGGAAAAAGGACAAAAGGCAAAGCCACACCACTTAAACAAGCTGTAAACTTTGCAGATTTCTCATTCACCTTGCCTGCCTGAGCATGCCAGGAACTGCTGTAAGCAACTGTAAGCAAGCAAAAGGTTGTTTGCAATTCATCTCTGACAAACACAAACATTGTATTATACCAGCGGAATCAAACTTTCACATTCAAATACCTCTTAAACCAACCACCTTGTAATGTGCTTTGATGAGTTATTAACACTTTTGAGAAGACCAATCTTCTTTCAATAGCATCGATTTAACAGTAATGGCTTTTTAAAATATTACCTCTTGCCAAGCTAACATGCAGAGAATTTGTTTAAGTTGCAGAAAGCCAGGCAGGCAACATGAACTGCACTGCTGCTGGTGCAGGATTCATAATCTTTGGTGTCCCTCTGACACCTGCATTTACTAATTGGTAAAGACTTGAGACCACGCCAAAGTATTGTCTCTCCAGATCACCTAGCAGCTAATAAATGTTTCCAGGCTTCCATCCTTTTATTACAGAGTCAATTGAGGGGAAAATAGGTTTGCTCCTTGGGTCAAAATATCCCCAGAGAATCTGAGGTGCAGTTTGCATCTCCTTAAGGATTGCATCCTCGCCACGTTTTTAAAACGGAACTTGTAAATGCCTGAGAGACACTTCCCAAGCTCTTAATTTGCCTAAGGATAACCATATGAGCTATGCAAAACAATTCTGACAGAAAATGGGAGGAAACCGGAGCTAGTAATCTGTGAGCTTCCAAGATGTTTGCAAGTCAGGGCCTTTCTCACAGCAAAACATAGTTTTAAGGTTTTCCACCCTTCCCTGAGCAGCCCCAGACACTTCCATAATCTTCCTCTGCTTGGGCAGCTCTGTCAATGAGTTTGTACAGCCACAGCCTAACCCCAACTCTGGAGAAAGATCTCCTCACTGGCTTACAGCCTGGTCCTATCCACGCTATCGTCTCTGTGGAACAGGCCATGGATGGACAGAGGTTTTCCTGCAAAAGGGGCTGGAGCCTTTCAGCCTGCCCCCACAGCTGAGGAATATCATGTGCAACAGTACACTGAAACAGGCAAAGGAAAGGGAGGGAGAAATGACCTGGGAGCTATTCAAGAGTTTTCCAAATGGTTAAAATCTCCACAGAATTAAATATTCAGGAAGCATATTGAATAAGGTCCTGTACGATACAACAGCCGTATATATCTGTAAGTACGACAGAGTAACTGAGAGAAACTTGGGAGTGGAGTACATTTTTGTCCTCACTAACTGGTGCTGCAGAATAGATTTGTTTTCAGCTCGTTTTATGGGGGGAAAATACCCTTCTAAAATTCAATGGAGAATCATTATTTTTATGTAAGCTTGTGTTTCTGGTAAAGAATTCTAGAAGATGGTTTAAGGGCAAACAGAAAGGATTATCGGTCTCTATGACTAATGTCGCTTGTTGCTTTTTCTTCCAGAATCCCCCACTATTTTTTGCTTGCTTCTCTTTAAACCAGTAGGTTTTTCCACAACTGTACAGACAGAGAAATACTTCAAGGTAATTCTGCAGCTGTTGCAGATACCTGATCATAGCAACCCGGATGATTTGGAGTATAACCCTTTTGTCTTAGTTTACGCTCTTACATATTACTGACCTGGAGACAGCCAGGCGCCTTCCATTCAGCACACTTCCTACCTGGTGAATTCACTAAAAACTAAGTAGTTATTTGCTCTGATCAGTAAAAAAGACCCAGAATTTGGAGTTTCAGGTCCAAGAACTGCAAAGCTGCTACTCTTCAGCAGTGAGACTGACTGCTGTGTTACATCGTTTGCCTTGATTAGCTTTCCTCCTAAGACTTAGTGAGGAATTGTCATAGCTGGAGATATATCCATAGAGCAAGCTTACAAACCCCCCAAAAGACCAGAGGCTATTAAAGAAACTGTAAAGCATCGGTTGATTGCTTTCATTCTGCTTTTTCCTCATTTTCAAGAGATCAAGTTTTAGGATTGCTGCTTTCTTTATGGATATTTTGACATCTTAGCAAAAGAAATCACATGGATTTCAGAAAAATGTAAATAAGCAGAGGAAAGTAAGAGTAAAACTTTTATGTCCTTCTGGACTTCTGAGGGAAGAAAAAACGTGGAAGACACGGATACTAATGTCTGAAACAGGGAAGCCAGAGGAAAACTGAATTTTGGCTTCACTGATCAGGACACGTACACAATGTTGAAAAGGAAAAAAAAAAGACTCAGGAGAAATACCAAGAGCCCTGGGAAGTGGAAAGATGGCGCACGTAGCTAGGATTATGTGATTTATGACAGGCACCAGGAAGTAAATCAATGGGAAATTGCAAAAATGAGAGTGCTGCTGTTGAATCAAGTTTTTGGAGACTGACTGAGAAGAAATCTCCTCTTGCATGGAGCAAGGAAATTGCCAAGTTCTTAATAAACCATTTTGGATATAAAGAGAATTAATTTTTCCTATTGAAATAATTCCCTTGGGGCCTTTTGAAACTTCTGCTTTGAGAACTATTGACGTTTGAGAACTCTGATCCTTTTTTGAAGTCCTTCTCCCTGCTTCTCCTATCTGTAGAGAGAGAGGGAGAAGGGTCCTTAAAAAAAGAGCAGGCAGGCAGAAGCAGAGAGGTTTTCCCATGGGATATTACAGCATTTATGCATACCCACGAAAAACTTTTTCTTGCTTGTTTCTCCTCCTAAAGGTAGCAATGGAAAACAATTTCACTAGAGATTATGTATGAAACTCAGTGTGGAGTTTGAGAAAGTCTTTAATGTTCATGCAGGCTGGGATTTCTAACGATGATCTCAGTCAAGAGTTGCACAGGCAGGAGCTGGACTGTTTTCCTCCAGCTCTCTGAATCTATCTTTTCTGACCATCCTTGCCTCAGGCCGCTCTTCTTGGGCCAGATCCAAAGCCTGATCCAAATGGAAAGGTCCTCTAAACCTAATTAGGCTTTGGAGGAAACTCCAGGCACTTCAGGCCTGCTTTCTGACACCACTCTCTTCCCACCCACTACTGCAGTCAGAGATGCTTTGCTGCAACGATGATTGCTGGGCAATTAATGCTAGGCTAGTTTTGTGATATACACTGATAGGAAATAAAATGAAGTACTCAGCTCCTTTTCACTAGGGAATTCAGCCAGGATAACTTGCTTTCTAATGGATCTATGCCAAGGTCTGAGGAAAGCTGTGGATCAGAGTCAAGCATAAATTATTTCCCTTGTTTGTTTTGCTACCTCAGAGGAATGAGAAATCACCAAGAAACAGCACTCTATCAAGCAGCCTATCTGCAAAAGCCAGGACTGCACTTTAACAAGCCCTGCTCCCAGGAGCTCTCACTCTGAATGGTGGCTGGCACAAAAATATTGACACCAGCTCACAAAAAGGTCCCTAAAACTTCTGCAAGTGAGATGAAACACTAAGTAGGCATGCAGAGAGAATTAGTCTTTCATTTTCAGCACACAGGGAGTGGAAGGAGTACATTAGCAAGCCAGTTTGAGGAAGCCCATGTTTCCTTTGCCCTTGGAAACAAAGAGCCTTTTTTACAGGTAGGTGCCAACCAGCAAGCCCCTGACCCATTCTCCTGTACAGATGGGAAGCTAGCAGCATCCACAAAATTTAATTCACCTCCCCCTAAAAGGTCCTAAATGTCCCAACAAACCTGTAACATGCTTGTACAGACAGATGTAAGTAGCCCAGCTGCCACAGACGGCAACTACTTTTGCTACTCTTGTGCTGAGGCTTTGTAAAGCTTCCATAGACAAAGGGCAGTTGTGGGGTCCCAGCTAGATTTTCTGACTCTCCCACAAAACTCTCTGACCCAAACACTGTAATTCCATTAACTGTTGGTTTGCCAGATCCTATACTAGATCGCTCTCTTCTTCCCAGCCTTTTCATTTAAGGCTTACAACACAGTAAGGAATCACAGGAGAGGCAGAAAAATAAGTCTTATCTTTAAATTGAAATAAAACAGGTGAATGGCCCACATGTGCTACTTTTGTATGTGGAAGTGACTCTAAAGCTGTTTAAGTCCTAAATTCTAAGAGAAGGAGATTTGCCTCTGTTTTCAACCAAACAATCAGCCCTGCAGCCTTCAGAGACCAAAAAGCCAGAAGACACGGCTACAATATTTTATTCTGGAAAGCGTTCTGGTGGAGAAGAGGTTTTTCCCTAGTTAACCTTCACAGAGAGAGTCAAACTACCAAAAAAAACCCCAAAACCTCCTCCCCCAAAAAACCACCCAGGCCTGAGGCCTCTCATTGTTATCAGTCATATCCATCTCATGCTGCTTTTCTATTCCCCTTCTGTAATAAAGCAGTACAATGCCTTCTGGCTTGCCAGAGACCTCATGACTTTAGGGAAATCTATATTCTTCCTTATTCCTGACAGAAAGAGCTCTTTGTCCTGAGCAAAGATCCCCTCTCAAGCAGCAAAACTACAAGACCCTGCTTTCCCCAGCCACCCCAGCTGCTGCCCAGCTACTCTAAAGGTGTAATTAGCACTAGAAATAAGTAATCACACCCTCAAGCCAGAAGGGTGAAGGCCCTCGGATATGCCATTTGCTGTAGTCCATGCTCCCCCGCCCCCCAAAAGATCTTTTTTGCATGTATGTGGTTTTGTTTCAGTTTTTGCACCACTCAGCGCTGTATCTGGCAAATAGAAGTCTTGTTTGCACAAGCGAGTGCTTAGCAGCGCCTGGGTCATTAGGTAAGTATTCTTGGCAGGTTGTTTTTCATTGAGTGTATGTTTCACTCCTAAGTTAACTAGGCATCTGGCAGCAATTATGCCCAAAGCCAGGCAACCCATCTAGTGCATACAGGCTAATGAAAAAAAAGTAACTAAAATGCCTTCAAGGGTGTGTAAGAGACAAATCTCCACGAGGAGAGAGAATTGAACTGACAGGGTGAAAGCTGTTAATTGGGGGAATAGCCACAATAGGTTTTTGATAACAGCCACAACTTACTTTTACGTACTTTCTCTCTAGTTTTATGTCCTTTTTTTGTATCCAGGTCTTGCATCCTCATTTATCCTTCCCATCCAGCAGTTGCACTTTCCATCCGCAGGCATCCCGCTGCCCTGCACTCATAGACGAGCGGGCACTGGTGCATGTCGGCGAGGGGAGCACCCCCTATGCAGGTGGGTGCATCGGTAGGGCTCCTGTCATTCTCCTCTGGAGGTTTTGGGTTGGGTCACAAGCAAGAGGGACAGCTGCTGCTCTGAGCTAAGATGCATGCTCCTCGGTGCCACGGGCAGCAAGGTGACCAAAGTAGCTGTGGTAGCTGCGAGTCCATGAAATGAGGCTGTCCACACAGTCGTAAAGGGAGACAGCCCAGCTCTGCTAACGCAATGCTTCACCCAGCTAAAGCGTTCCCAGTTACTTTTTCTAAGTTACACCATTTTCCCTCCCCCTTTTATCTCACTCAGGAGGGACAGGCTATCAAAACCATGGAGATGGGGATTTCCCTGCATTTCCAAGTAGTATAGAGAAGAATTTTACAGTACAGTGAGGGACCCCTCAAAACAAGAGAAGCCAAGAGCTCCCATGGAAGTCAAAGAGCAACAGTAAGGCAAGGCTGGGAATTCCCAGGGCCAAATACAGAGGCAGAGTAGAGCAGATTCATCAATACCTGTAGTCTGTGCATGTACCTTCCCTGGCAGCAAATGGAGACTCAGCTCTCTAGGACAATTTCCCAAATACAAGGCCTTGTTGGTACCTCTAGACTATACACTAAGCTCACACTTAACTTCAAACTTTTTGTTTTATATAAACTGGACAGCATCCATACCGTAAGGACAAGAATGTTTAAAGGTATCAAGGTGCCACTGGTTCAACAGCCCTCATGTTTTGTACCAAGAGACTTGCCAAACCCATCTAGATTTCCGTTTCTGGTGGGTGAAGGAGCTGGCATCAGGTGAGATGCTGATGTCAGGAGTAGAGTGATGTCTCCAATAATTCAGAAGTGTTTTTTGCCGACAGAAACAACTGCTACTTTTCTCTAACAGAGAAATGTAAAAACAAAGAGGTAGTCAATGTGCATAAAGGTCTCTTACTCAGCAATGCAGCTTACGCCCTTCTGCTTTCCATGCTGGCTTCAACACTTCAACGCTGTAGTTAAATACAGCAAACCCTATACTGATGGCACATGCCTGCAGAATATTTCCATACACACAATGAAACCTAGCCATATGTGTGTGTGTTTGAGCAGACAAGAATACATTTTACATATAAAACAGGTTTTGAAAGGATATCAGGATCCCACTGTACAGGAAATGAAAACATATGCCATTGCTGAGGTTCCATTCCTTGCATATCTGTACCTTATACCCTACCTAGTCCTGCAGCGTCCATTCCTCCATGAGTGATGGCTACTAAAATGAGGGAAAAAACAAAAGTATCAGTCAGAGCCATGCGGGCAGCTTTTGTGCAGCTCCAGTTGCCAGGGAGATGCTGTCCACCCCGTGTCCAAACCAGAACAGCTGTCTCATTTGGAACCTGACCTGCAGGCAACAGTGAGCATGCTGTGGCCATTGGTGAAAAAATGGGGAAAAAAGAGGAAAAAATAATTATAGGCACCACTAAAATGCAAAAATAACTCAACCCCCCACCTTGTGCTGAAATAAAATATTTGAGCTAGCAAGATACTTCTCATGTAAGCTAATGAAGGACATGGTTCCTTTTCACGGCTGTTTAAGAAGTGTGGTTACTGTAATTCCCATTTCCATTTGGACACAAAAAGATGCCTATCCAAAGACTGCTACAGCTAGTAGGAGATTTCACATTCAGCAGGCTTTGCGGGAGACTCGCTAAAATTAAGGCAGTGTTTGAGAGTGATGTTGTGCAACAAGCTGCCGAGAGCCGTGCAGATGACCAGACTGAATTCCTTCCTGGGGTTCCCCTTTGACAGAATCAGGTGAGCCAGAGCTCCCACCACCCCCGCGCTACTCATGCCGGAGATGGTTCTCGCTGCCTCTGCTCTCTCAAGATCAAAACTGTAAGGTCTAATACAAACCAGTGTTGACTGGTTTTGCTGGTGTTTAGGGTTGATGCCTACTGGGAAGAGTCCACCACACGTGAGTTGGGTTCAATATTTTAAATAGCAAAGTGATAAACTGATTTGAGAAACTGAATAAATCACGACACATGAAAGGCAGTTGCTGTCACTTGTATATTAAAATTTAGTTGTCCCTCTTCATTTCAGGAGTCACCATAAGATGGAAATGCCATCTTGCAATGCTTACAAATGTTCCTAACAAGCAATTTTAAAGCTAATACTCCTTTTGTTTTCTATTTTTCTGTCAAAGAAATCAACACAGTGGCTCCTGCATTCTTTGCCTGACAGACCTGTAAGCTTGCCGTGATCCAGCCTGAACTTCCTTTCTTCTTTGCCACCAACAAAATTAAAGCTCTTCCACCATTTTAGCTATCAACATCCATATGCACTGGGCAAGATTTCATATTAATATATTTGTTTCTGAAATGATGATAGCTAAGCATGCACAAAAACACAGACCACAAGTTATTCCACAAATAATATCACACCCTTCTAAGCAAAGCTGGCAATGTCTAAGTTAAATAAGCTTTTTCGTCTAGCATCCTTAAAACTGCATTCAAAATTACTCAGCTTGATAATTTTTTCCCCTCCCAACAGGTAATGTGGTCTGACTTCAGTGAAGGAGTTTGGGAGGGAGCCTGCCAATTTCAGTGAAACTCACTGAGAATTTTCAAAGACTGAAGAGGACGTTTTGTTCCAGCTTTCTCAGGTTCTATTATTCAGACTAGTTTATGTGAGCACAAGCACACAAACTGTGCAGGCACACACAATGCATACTGGCAGTATATGTATAATTAATTTCAGCATTACCAAGAAATAAATATTTTTATGAATTCACTTGCGTGTTTCCATACTCAAACAAATCAGAACTTATATTATGTATAAAATGGCATTTTTTCTATTTTCCAGCAAACATTCTTAAATGGGATTTCGCATTCTTTATTGCTCTGGTTTCTCCTTTCAAACATATTCTTCAGATTTCCCTCATCACACCTCACACTGAAACAAGACTGCTACCCTACAACAAACAAATTTTCTGCATTTAACAGAGACAAGTAACCATTTAAAAAAATTAAAAAGACAAGCAAAGCCAAAACAGATTTTAATTTCAAGCTCCTTAGAGTCTTGTTATATAAAGACCAGCCTGAGAGGAGGTATCTTACAGACAAGGGAAAGTATCTTGATAGGTTCCTTTAAACTGAGACATTGGTTTAAATCTATCTCTATCATATTTAACAATCTGAATTTTAAAGGTCAAAAGGCCAGGCAATTTACTAGCAAGTATTACACCTCACTATGCTTGTTTGCACTCCTGAACTGTATTCTTAATGGATTTAAATGCTAAAAAAATATCACAAATGTACTAAAGAGGCTAATGTGGGGGGTTTTGTGGAAACATTTCTTTCCTTCACAAGGTCACTGCTTCAGTGGACTGGAACAAAGTGGATTATTAATACTATGTAATCCCAAAGAGGCTAAAGATCTCTTGACCCCTGAAATTCACTGGTTTGTGAATCTGCAATTAGGAAGCGTCTGATGAGAGGAGAAATAGAGGTGCAGGAGAGAGGAAAGGAGGCTGTCAAAATTATGAAACAAAGTACGCCTTTTCTGAGCACTACAGATGCCGTTGTTTTTAGTAGGACAATACAAGTTTCAGCTTCTTTTACTAAAAGAAATCAGTTCTGCTTCCTTTGTGGTGAAATATTCCTCGCTACTTAGAAACACAGAAAAGACCTGTTCCTTTTCCTTTTGCATCCCTGCCCTCTTAGGCAGGAGTCTTGGGGTAAGCAATCCCACTCTACAGGTGCAGGAAAAAATTCTCACCTAGCAGTACCTGCTGTTGCAGGCTACAGTCTCTTGGAAGAGTTGCTTCTGAACCAGGCATAATATTATTGCTATGACATTACTGGTCTTCTGATGACCAATTAGTGTTGTGTTGCCAATTAGTAAAATTACCTGATGCTTTCTAGTACCAGAGCTCCTTTCAGGTTCTCTGCATTTGGGCTTATCTGGAAATTTACTACCTGGAATGCTATTTTCCCTATTAGCAGCTCTCTTGGCCTGATTTGTTGTTTTAGTTTTTTATTGCTGTAGCTTTTAATATTAGCCAAAGTGCTTCAGTTATTTCTGAAAAGAAGGCTCAGCTTTATCTGTGCGGATATATTTTGCTTTCAAAAATACCTGCTGTCTCTTTGAGAGACTTTCTTTCTCCCACCAAACAGGTGAAAGGTTGGTAATCTCTACAAATCTGTGTTATTTTTATTATTAATCAAGCAAAGTGCTGTTTATAAGAGCATAAGCCATTAGTAGAATCATAGAATGGTTTGGATTGGAAAGGACGTTAAAGATCATCCAGTTCCAACCCCCCCACCACAGGCAGGGGCACCTTCCACTAGGCCAAGTTTCCCAAAGCCCCATCCAGCCTGGCCTTGAGCACTTCCAGCAATGGGGCATCCACAGCTTCTCTGGGCAACCTGTTCCAGGGCCTCACCACCCTCATAGTAAAGTATTTCTCATCATATCAAATATAAATTGAGTAATTGTAGTATTTTTAATATCTTTGGAGTAGGATCCAGGACTCCCCACTCTTCTGCTTTATTTTTTTCTGGTGTAAGCATTTCTTCACTTTGAAGCATAGATCAGCATTGCTCAGTTACTTTCCTTTCTTATTAATCTCTCTCTCTAACTAGCTATGTATAAAGGTATTTGCAGATTTTCAGAGACTTGGCTGATACCAGTTGTCCAGCTGATGATGAGTAGGAGTGAAAACCCTGAGCATGATTTCTCTGCTGTTTGATGAGAGTCTCCAGTCTGCTCAAGCCTTTTCACCCATGGCATTGCTCTCCTAACCCACTCAAACATACCATCTATTAGCAGAGGTTTCATCAGCAATATTTTAACCTAGTCATGCATTTGGGCTCAAGTCTGTAGAATAATTGGGTACTGTGACTTCAGTGCAAATCCCCTTTGTATACAAAAGAACATAACTTGAATTTATCGGACCTAAACCTTGTTTTCAGCAAATTTCTGTTCTGTTCCTTGACATTTTGAAAACAGTAGCCATTTCTTTACACAAAAAGGAAATATCATTTACTATCAGTTGCTGCAGCTAGCTGTTGACTTCCAGGATAAACTTCAGTGTAAATGCTATGGTCCTCAGCACCTCCATTTCTTTCTGGCCTAATACAATATTATAAATGTGTATGCATACCTGAAAATATTATGCCTATATTTACCCTGGAGAGCCAGGTAGGTAATTCATTGCCACTCTAAAAGAACTACTGCAAAACAAAATGAGGGAAAAAAATCCTGGAAAGGTAGCAGTACAGGATGGTAACATGCTTACACCTATCTCTGACAGTCTCCCCAAAAATCAGGTTCAAGTTATTTCTCACATGTACAGTTCTGCACCCCTGTGAACAAGAATAAAGAAGAGTAGAACTTGTGGACCTGGATGAGTGGGAATCAACTACATTGTAACTTTGAATTCTGTCTGGATTTCACAAACTATGTGAGGCCCCCATGCCTGTCATCTTAAAACTTGTTTGCAGCAGCTAATACAAAGCAACCCAACTACAAACTGTAATTCAAATAATAAATAACATTCCCTGCGTGCTGATTGCTACACTACACGATGTGGCACTATACGAAGACTTGTAGCATAACCGATTGCTAGCTGGACAACGGAGAATTGAGCTCCTGGGCAAGATGGAAACCTTGCTGTTCAAAGCCTGCCAGCACCCTTGACTAAGCGGCAGCAGCAGTTGTTGTCCTTGCAGTTATCCCTCTCTGCTGAACAGAACAGAGGCCACTGCACATTAGGTCCTGGTGCATTAACATAACCCCAAACGTGCAGCCATTTACGTTCATATGCTGGACTGTAAACTGTGGTGTGTCAAGAGCAGACACATGTCCCATTCAGCTGTGTTTTCTGTGGTGTCAGGAACATCCAGCAGAGCAGGTAGCTCAGAGGGGAGACAGTTTCGGTTGCCTTACAGTCAAACACATGCTGACATCCATAGTCTCCAAGACAGAAGTGTCTTTATTTTCAGCTAAGCTTAGAAGACAATCCAGGAAAGCCTGGGCAGCAGAAGGTTTCTTTGAAAAGAACAACATTTGATCTAAGCTAATACTGTATATTCAGAAACTTCTATGAAAAAATATTCTCCCCTTTTCCTTAAATTTATGAGTTTTGTAACTGCAGGTGAAAGACAGTAATTGCGTAGGGTACATCAACTAATGACAACTCAAGACTGAAACTAATGGACTTCTAGCCTCATCTGAGTCCCTTTAAAGCTATTTCACAATCGCAAGTCTTTTGACCACCATTTGATAGTCAGCTGTTTCTAGCATGTCACACCTCTCTAGATAGAGTTGACAACACAAAGTGGAGAGAGTGCTTTTAAGAGAGAGAATTACAGACACTGGAAATTTCCCATTTACAGCTGGCAAGATGTCACTATGCAGAAAGCAAGTAAAGCATTTTTTTTGCCAATACAGAGGAGGCAAAGGACACCTCCTCTAGTGATATTTCAAATTGCTATTTGATAAAGTTGTCAGATTGCACCAAGTAACCGCTCTCTGCAAAGGCATGTTCTGGGGATTTCATCGGCCGCCTGTCACTCAGCAGGACAGTGCATTCCCATGTGCTTAGGCTTCTCTACAAATCACTGGCTTATCTCAAAACGAATGCTCAGCTTGGTAGATTTAGGAGGCAGAAAAGCAAGAGTGTATCATCCCTGCTCTTCCATCCATGTCTACCACACATGATGGGGAATGTGCTGAGGTTTTTATTTGCTGTGGATCAGAACTATTTCTCACTAAATCAATTGCATTCATAGCAGGTGTTGTGCTTCAAAAAGTAAGGTGGAGGGGTTTAGTGTGAGGGGAAGCAATTTCTCTCTCATTTACCGCCAAGTGCACACAGTTGCATGTGTTTGCTCAATGAACTGTTCCTCAGTGAACTGCTCTCCTACCATGCTTAATGGCCTATAGGTTTTTGAGTGTGTTTTTATTTTTACTTTTTTTTTTTTAGACCTTGATTAGAGGAACTCTTCTAACATAAGTACATACCTAGGCTCTTTGACTCATCAAGCTCTATGCTACTCCAGCACTCTTGCTGTCTGCTTGAGCAGGGAAAAACAGATGAACACTGGTAGCAGTCTTAGGCCTGCCCCAGCAATAACCTATGTTATGAGAAGATTATCTGTCTTTCCAGGAGATTCATACCTGCCCATGACTGACATACTGACCACTGTTCCTGTGACTTTGTACATGTGATTCATTTTAGGCAGCAGTCCGAGTGAGTCTACGTCTTTCAGACAGTCAGATGTAGTGAGACATCAGATGAAAAAGCACTTATGGATTCCTAGTTACAAAACTAAACCCTCCTGTTTAAAGAAGTCAAGGAGTACTATAAATAAGAAAAAATAGGGACAACTTCATTGAAAATCTCTTCTTCTGGAAACACCCTTTTTTGGATCCTTTGCTACTTTTTCCTTGCCTTTGACCTTGTGACCAGAACAGGTCAAAATCCTCAGATTCCTGTTATGATGAGGTGGTGGGGAGCTGCTGGCACATGCAGTGAGTTCAGTTGACAAACGCTATGCAATATTTATATAATTTTTTTTTTTACTCCGAGGACATTTTCACAGCCCTGTCCCAACCTTACTCCCATCTAAATCTCTTTGGAGCATGCATCATCCTATCTGATTTTTTTGTCAGACATCAAGAAGGGTCATTTACAGTAGCCTCCGGACATATTTGTCTAACTAGAATAAACTTCACCCATACCATCTCAGCAAAGACCTCAACATCCTTCCAACAACAGCTTCTACAGATACGCCTTCATGTCCAGGAGGAAGGCAAGGTGACATTCTGGCTCTCCTGCTACTTGCCTAAATAACTTCTTTAAGCCTGAAAAGCCACTTATATACTTAGTACATTGAATAATAGCACTTGCCCTTCATGAGCAATGAAGCGTGCCCATAGTCCTAGAGTGAATCAGCACCAGCAATGGATTCAGCCCTCAGGAGTTCTGCCCTCCACCTCTGCTCCCTTTGCCTCCCATCTGTCTTTGTGAACATCCCTGGTGTTGGTTGCAAAGGACGCTTTCTCATCAAGATAAAGCAAAATGATGCTGTCACAGTAGCTGCGACAGTACACTAAGCTCTGCTGGCTGGAGACACAAATCAGTGTTTATTAAACAGAAAAAAGTACATAACTTGGAGGAGAGAAAAGCTGTCTGTAAGCATCTCATAACTCACAGCAGAGTGCTAATAAAAGCACTGTAAACATGACTTGATTGTGCTTTCCGAGTAGCTCATTATGGTGTCTTAGCTGTGACAAATTTTGTATGAATGTGAATTTAAGTATTACAATCTATTTAGCATCTGAAGAATGGTTCTTGTAAACTCTATCTTTTAGGAAAGAGCATACAGTGTGCAAAAAATATTTGGGGATAGTTAATTTACTAGTGATGATGCCTTCACCTCAAAGATTCTATGTCGAGTCTTACTCTCACTCTGTAACCAAAATATCCTTCCTTCCTTAAATTTGAAGGTTTGCATAGACTGTGCAAACAGCAACCACCCTATGTGTGGAGGACAAATACCCTGCCTACATATAATGCTATTACAACTCCTGCATGGCGGACCGTAAATTAGTGGGCTGGGAGACTGAACTGCGGTTTCTACCCTTTTGCATACTCAGCCGGCTGTTACTTACTAGGATAAGAAATTCTTAATGGAATGGCTTGATCTGGCTTTCTTTAGCTGTATTGTGTAGCAAAAGGACATGAACGGTTTGGAGTGGTTCCCACAGATAAAACAGCAAAACTGGCTATGCTGGGACTGAGTGGGAAAGGATATATTTGTATACCATTAATGTTTTATATATCCAGGCTTTTCTTCCTTCTCCCTTCAAGATCAGCTATGGTGACCATTGTTCAGAGTCTCCATAAATCCTATCAACAATACAACATATTACAGTCATTGTAGAAGAAATTGTGGAGTACAGATAAGTGCTCCTGCACTTGTTTGATTTATTCCGTATCAGTTCAGCCTGAATTTCTCTTCCAGAAACAAATCTTGGTGTCTTCCAAATTACCTGACATAGTGGTACAAATTTTCGTTGCTTATTTCCTATTGATTAGTATCTGCCTGAAATACTTCTTCCTGAGATTACCTTTTCAGCAACAGTTTTCTCTGTGCCTCTGGAACACCAGGGGTGTGCCAGTTACAGATATGAACAACTCACGGTTACAACAATCCCCATTCAGAAACTCTAAACGTATGTATTCTTGAAGCCAGGTCACCTTAAAACTGGCTATAATGAGAATAGGCTCTGAAGTGATGTGCAAGTTCAAAGAAGGTAACTAACGTGTGAAATTTTGTTGTCTTTTTCTTTTTATTCCCTTGTGAGGAGCTGGTTTTAAGGGGATTTTGAAGCTTTGAGTAATTGGAAAACATTGTGAGCAAATTATTTTTGTAACACTGTACCAGAGGTGCGTGCCAAGAAAAATGGCTTTTTGTCTTACTGCCTCCTCCTCACTCCCCATTTTAATTACTACAGTTTGGCACCTGAGCCTGCAGAGAACCATACAAAAGCCACACAGGCCAGTGCTTTCCAGACGGAGATAAAAGAGAGGGAGGGAGGAATTAATTAAATCCATTTAAAATCTTTTCAGTGAGCTTGCTTCTAAAGTCACTGTTCTGGTTTCTGCATAGCTGGTACAATGACATATGGTCATAAATAACAAACAGCTCCCTGCCTCCTCCCGCCGTCTCTCCTTTTCCACCCTCTGCAGAATCAAACAAAACAGGGTTACGATTCTGGTATTATAAGCAAGACAGTCAGGATCCAGAGAGAACAGGCAGCTGAACATGTTTTCAATTCACAGCATAGTGTAGAGCTTTTTCATGGGCTGGTTTATTCAAGTCTTGTGGGTCACTGCTACCAGGGGCTGCTTACTGCTTAAATTTTAGGCCCAGAATGATAACACATTCTTATTTTTCCCTATATTTTTGATGATTGTAACACTCTGGACCTCCTCGCCTCCCAAGAGGAGCGTGTCACTTTTTTCTGGGATGCTTAGGAATAATATGAGGACTGGCTGCGACAGCTCAGTAGCAGCAGCCTCTACATCCTTTACAATTAATTTATGTTGCTGCCTTTTTGTGGCTGGACTGTAGGAAAAAGCATGGCCCATTTTCTACCACTCATTTCCTCCACCTTGGAGGGCAGGAAAGAAGCAAACTTGGCTGTCCACGCTATCAGAAAGCAAGGGCCAGAGCAGAGCGCAACATTAGAAGCCACTGGTGGCTGGCCAGCTGGGCTCCCTTTAGAGTGAAGCAAAAGCCTCTTCAAGGAAGCCAGGTCTAGCGGTGCTTGAAGATTGGCATTCTGTCCTCAAGCGGGCCTAAGGTTGCCAGAGGAGTGGCATCTTAGGAAAGCCCAAAGCAAATCCTGACAGAACCACCTTCTCCCTTGATGCTTGCCCAAGAAAACAGCTGTGATTTCTGCACAAAGGCCAGCTTTTTACCCAGCTTAATAGCTTTGTTCCTCATTTGGGCTCGGTTGCATTACTGATAATTTTTCAAAATTTCATAAATTTATTAAGAAAACTTAGCTTTTATATACAGAAATATACAGAGACTAAAACAGCATGAGATTAGGAACCTGGCTATTTTTCAAAACCTCCAGGAACAAGGTCAGGCAGATGTAAAGATGGAAGATTATTCCCCTTATGACCTGTAACATCTAGTAGTGGTTATATCTCCTTATTTTCTTAAAATCACTGGGTTGTTTTCTTAAACTCATCGTGTTTGATTAACTTATTTGTACAAGATTTAAATTACTATAGTATCTCATTACTTCTTCAACTTGGACTTTTCAGAGTTGTTTTCTGCTGCCCATTTTTAAGCCTTCAGTATACCACATCAAAACCCTGGACAAAACACCAGAAATAATCTGTCGTTGCAGAGAGTACTTGCAGACATGTGGGCTGCAGATACAACCACCTCACTCTTACTGTTAAAAATCCAGCAGAAGGTTTCCTGTCCTGCTCATAATCCTCCCACGACAAGCCTTTTTGTTGTGCATTGAACAGGTCTAACTCAACTGACCTTCCCTTCTCTCGGTACAAAGAAACAAATAGTAAGGTAAATGCCTGATACCTTTGGATCTGTTAACATCTAGCACTGTAAACACAAGCAGGTCCCTTGAGAGGCCATAGTGGGGAAGCCTACCTTTCATACTAAATGACTAATTCTTTAACCAATGTCTTCTAACACAGCAAAGAAAAGTTCAAGTGTCGCAGGCCAGCACCCTCCATGGTGATCAAGTACACAGTTTTCCAGCCTAAACTGAAGTGATTCTGAGAAAAGCAACAGATTACATCAGCCTCTCAACGCTGGGCCATACATGAGAAATGCCACAGTACGTAATCCGCCATGTCAGGACAGGGATAAATGGCACATCAGCTTCCAAGATTTTGGTTTCCATTTGGACAGGGTACTACTGAGCCTCTCCTCCTCCATGTCCCAACGTACCCATGCCAGCGAGCCGCTCGCATCAGGCTGCCTGCCCACCCCGGGGGACAAAAGGCACATCACAGCGTGAGGGCCAAGAGATCAGCCAGATCTTACTGCCCTTCTGGATTGCTTATTGCCAGTTTGCTGATCATTCACACACAGACTAGAGTACAGAGCACAGAACATTGCATGAGGATTTTTCTCTGGAAATCATAAAAAGGAGAATTCATGATTTAAGTTCTTTGTGGTGTTTCTTTTTGCGAATTTAAGCTCTGATGCTCAGGCGAAGCTGTAATCCCTTAAAAAAAATAAGTGAAGTATTTTCCTGTCTATCTCCTTTGCTAATGATACTGGGAATCTTCCTGAGGGAAACCGTAAATGAATCATTTTTTTAGCTTGTCAAACTTCCATTCCCTTTATTAAAAATGATGGTGAACCGCTGAATGTGCTTACTCCAGCTGAAAGCAGACTGGCTGCATTTGCCTGGGCACCCAAGACAGAAACTGCCTGAGCACCAACCAGAGCTATAAATGTTACAACTGTTGTACAGGGTTGTTTCTAGGAATCATCATGCAGCACCCACAGAATACAGTGAGCCACAGATGCTCTCTGGTCTCTGCATTAGACCTCAAAAATTCAGACCTTCAGTTCCCCAGAAAATTCGAACATTTTGAAATGTGTCTTGGTTTCAAAATAGAATGAAAAAACACAAACAAACTGTTATATACAATTTCCAAATTATTTTGTTTGGATCTGTTAAGCTGTCCAGCTTCAATAACATGAAAACACTGTGCTGGAAATTCAGCTTTTATGTTATATTACAACATAAGAGAAAAACACCCTCATTTTTGAGTTAGGATCACAGAAATATTTTGCTTCAGAACTGTTCCTTCTGAAGGGCAGGATGGGGAGAAGCCCTAGCTGAGTCCTGGGTCAGCTACCAAGCTCTCAGCATCTGCCTCAGCCACCTGAGCTAGAAGGCTGCTCTTAGCATGGTGCTACAGCCACCAGGAGAGAGACTGATTCCTCCAAGAGCAACGCAGAACACTTAGCAAGGCTTCTGCTGTGAATCATGGTATTGATGCATTGGAAAACCTATAACGGCTGACTAATCACTTCTTAAAGAGCCTTTTAATCATTTATTAAGTCCTTCACAAAAAAATGTGCTAGTGAAACATTCAGTGTAAACAAGTCATTCATACGAATTAATCAGTTTTCAGCTATCAATCACTCTGAATATAAGAAGCACTGAAGAAGTATGACAGGCTTGTAAGGCTTCAAGAGAGGCACAGCTAAGTCTTAGGTCCATCATTAACAACAGGACAGTGCATTACTTCCCAAATAAAAACAGCATAAAGGAGTACACACCTTTCTCTAGGGTACCAGGTTCTCACTCAGCGTGGAGGAACTCCAAAAAACATATTAAAATTACTTATAAAACAGTGGGGATTTCCTAGAAAGCATTAGGATGGGAGGTCTACCATACAGCCACCCTAGAGGTATTTGCAAGAGAATATGATTTATCCCACCTACCCTTTTATCTAGCTACACAACTTTTCAACGGTTGCAGTTCTCCGAGATGAATGAACTCCAAAGGAACAAAATATGTGTCAAGCCCCACCTTGTATTTTCCCAAGTCAGTACAGATCAACAAAAGAGAGCCGAGGTGTTCCAAGACACTGAAGAAACCATTTGGATTTCAAAGAAATAACCCACAGTGCTTATTAAGAAGCAAATAAAAATTGTCTAAGCATTTTGGATAAAAAAACAAGAGCTTCTTTAAGCCCTCAAAACTTTCAATCTGTTGCATTCACATTTCACCCTGCTCCAGGCTTCCTAGGTTCTCTAGCATAGGCCAGCTAAGGAAAGCAGCTCTTCAGTTTGTCAGAGATCTCCATTGGTCAAATATCCACAACAAAATTAACAACATGGCTGATACATAAATCCCGACTGTGCTGGAGAGAGCTTTCTCTTTTTTATTTTACATTTATGTGTGAAAATAGGCATCTCTGAGTTGCTAGAAAGTATCTTCATAAATTGAACTGCACTTTTCAAGTTAATGATATTATGTGGAAGCAGACTGTATGTGTGGCACCGGGAGGATGGTGGAAAGAAATAAGCACAAAAGTCAAATCTGGTTCATCTTTTTATTAGAAGACTTTCAAAGTGAAAAAAATCAATACACACAGCAAGCCCTGGATCCTGGGAGAACATGTTTTATTACTGATGAAATTGTGTTTACATCAAGACCCTCAGCAGACTTTGAAAGCGTACATTAACTCTGTGCCAGTCTGGTGAGAGCCCACAGCCAAATTTGAAGCCTCTGATGCAAAATAAGCAGGCTCTAGTAAGCCAGTACTACTGTTCAAGCTCCCTGCACATGGCTGAAAAACACCATTGTCACTGCTACACTTGGCAGAAACAAGCTCTAAGGAAGGAAGATGGAAAAGAAAGAAACTGAGGAGTAATATGAAAGAGCTACTTCAAAAAAAAATGCACATCTAGACACGGTTTTCCAGAATATGTGATTTGTTTGCAGCACGAACTCCGTAAACATGCATGGATGTTATCACTTTCTACATGAGGTGCAAGCATGCAACAGGGCAAAGTTCCTGGGCTCTGCTGCCGTGGGGACATGTGAAACCAAATGCTTGAAGTTCACACTCAAGGTGGTGAATCCAGGCAAAAAGGAAAAAGAAAGCTCCAGAAAGCCATTGCTTCCTCAGCTGAATGAGAGGCAGACAGTAGGCTGAAATAGTTTTACACCTTGCCCCTAACACTCCCAACCAGTTAAACTAACTAGAAGCAGGGAAAAGACACCATCAAAGCAGAATGTCACCTTGAACCCCAAATAATCCTTTTAAAGTTATTCCTGCAAGACTCAGCTCCAAAAACTGCTAGGTAAAATGACAGGGTCCATTCATCAGTAGCATTGGCAACATCAGAGCTGCATCACCATACAAACACACTGGGATTTTCTAACAAGCTCAGGAGAGCCGGGAACACAAAGACAATTTGGAATCCTCCTTGCTTTATGGGCTGAAGCACATATTTCTTTTTAAGAAATTGTCCCTTGTTCCCTAGTGTGTTGAATAGAATCTGTTGCCCATCTTCAGTGCTTTTTGAGCATTCAGGCTATGCATGTACAGAGGGGAGAAATTTCCTTTTGCAAGATCCAAAGAAATGAAAAAGTCATGTACGTGGGCACACTCCTATTGACCTCAAGGGAACTTCACCAGTTTTTATCAGCAAAATATTTGGTCCTCTCTTTTGACTGTCATTATGGAGAGCATATATTAAGCACACAACCAACATAACAGAACATACTAATAAGTTTTAAATTAGCAATTATATTAACTTTCTCTTTTAATTAACAGGCTTTAATTACATTCCCAGTTCTAGGAAAGCTGCAGATTTCAGGCTGTAATTATTCTGTCTACTAAAACGTGGATGCATGCAATATAGTAAAGTGCCTTCTGATTGATCACCGATATGTGGCTAGGGAAATGCTGTCTCTTTTGAAGTTAAAATTGTGTTTTGCATGTGAAAGAAAGATTTATTATTGGAATGCACAGGATAAATGTCAGAAACAACAAATCCATTGGGGGTGGGGGGTGGAAGTGTTGATTGTTTGCCTCTAGTTAGGTGTTCCTGTGTGTCAGAAACTTCTGGAGTCAATTGTGTATTAACTATATTTGGTAGTTTGCCCGATGCATGAATCTATATCCACAGATACATGCCCAATTACAATTCCCACTAAGCTTTGATCAGGAGTTTTCTTACAGGTATTGAAAATTAGGTGCCTCTTATCCAAGAACTGTTCCCACCAATATAAAGACATATGATCTTAGTCAGCATCCATGAGAAATAGAAAAAATTTGATCTAGTCTACAAAAGTTGTTGTTTACTTCATGCTGGTTTCTAAGGCTGGAACAAAAAAAAGCCACCTTATTCTCTTGGGAAGAGACAGCGTATTGCTCAAGCTTTACCCCAGCATAAACATCAGGCTGCCTAAAGTACTGAAACTGTTTGCAAGCGTCAGCCCAAGTTTTCATGCTTACATAATAGCTTGGGCAAATTCACAGTTTTAGTGATAACTTAAAAAAACAACTGTCTAATGCATACAGCTCAAATCCATTGGGGGTGGGGGGTGGAAGTGTTGATTGTTTGCCTCTAGTTAGGTGTTCCTGTGTGTCAGAAACTTCTGGAGTCAATTGTGTATTAACTATATTTGGTAGTTTGCCCGATGCATGAATCTATATCCACAGATACATGCCCAATTACAATTCCCACTAAGCTTTGATCAGGAGTTTTCTTACAGGTATTGAAAATTAGGTGCCTCTTATCCAAGAACTGTTCCCACCAATATAAAGACATATGATCTTAGTCAGCATCCATGAGAAATAGAAAAAATTTGATCTAGTCTACAAAAGTTGTTGTTTACTTCATGCTGGTTTCTAAGGCTGGAACAAAAAAAAGCCACCTTATTCTCTTGGGAAGAGACAGCATATTGCTCAAGCTTTACCCCAGCATAAACATCAGGCTGCCTAAAGTACTGAAACTGTTTGCAAGCGTCAGCCCAAGTTTTCATGCTTACATAATAGCTTGGGCAAATTCACAGTTTTAGTGATAACTTAAAAAAACAACTGTCTAATGCATACAGCTAAATGGAGATGCAACCAGCAGCTAAAATAATTTCATCTTTCTATTTGAACACTGGCAGGACGGAAAACAAAAACGCTAAAGAACTGAGGAAGCTGTTAAATATCACACTTGTGAATTCATTTAGACAAGCTTCCATTCATTCCAGATGACGGATTCCATCCTGTGTCCTTGAGCTATCTTCAACATAGAAGAGTTGTCAGCCTAAAGCTTTATGACAGCAAAGACCTAACCTAAGCCCTAGATTGGCCCATTATTACCAGTTAGTTGCCATTAGCATCTGATTTTTATATGGCACAGTAGTTAGGTTAACACAGCTAAGCACAAGGACAAAATTGTTTTGAAGTGGCCCTTGGTGCCAACATTTCAGAGTTATTTTAGATCCAATTACAATTTTCCTGTGGTTCAAACTAACTGATGACTATGTTAGAGACATGAAAAACCCTTCAGCGCCTGTACCACAGAGTAGGGCCGACATTTCTTTAAGGGGTTTGGTTTTTTCCATCAGTTTCACTGGTGAACTTAATATAGAGGCTGAAGTGACATTGATTTGAAAGCAAAACTGGATGGAACTTAAGTAACAAAATGTGGTAGAAGATCAAGAGAACAGCAAACAGCTTAATGGTCAAGTCAGGTATCGGAATGCTGAATCAAACCCTCAACTTCAGGTCCTCAACCATTTACCAGTGCTAGTTGGTTGTTTGTAGGCATTCTCATTCTAAGAAGAAAAGAGAAGTCTGCTGTGATCCTGCATTTCATGCCATGCAATTTGTTTGGCCTGGAAAGAAAGAAGGGTCTGTCCAGAGATAACGCCTTGAAAACTGAAGAGTACAGTGACTCACACAGCTCAGTTGCCCTCTAAAGGCAAGAAAAGCAGCATGTTCAAAATTAGGTGCCTAATATGAGGCATCTGTTCCTAATCTGAATGTTTTGTTTTTCTCTAAAATTAGGTTTCTGAATGCCTGGTTCGATATTTAGGTACAGACTGAATACTTTAGAACTAACAGATTCGGCAATGTAAGCAATTATTAAATATTAAAAGTAAAACAGATGTCTGGTCACTCCTTCTCTTCTTCATTTGCATTGCAAACACATTGCTTACTCTACAAATACAGGCCTTGCAGATTAAGCATTTAAGAGCTACACAGGGGATGGTTGTGTTCTGAGAAGACAGTATAAGAAAACCCCATTCTGGTATAAAAGCATGCTCCAGCACTTCTGGCTTTGGGATCCCTGCAAGCCAGCCACAGGAGAAAGTCAGGAAGGACTGAGAGGTCCTCGAAGCTCTTTGCCCACTTATTGTTCGGAGAACTCACCTTAAGGTTCTTCAGAGATCCACAGTCTTTAGGGAGACGTACATGACAGAAGTTTTGGAAACTGAGCCTAAACGAAGGATGCATTTTCTTTGCTAAACCTTCCAGCACACCATCAGCAGTTGACTTTCGTCATTTGGGGCCAGGTGCGCATTTGGTCTTGAATTTAGATACTACCAGTATCTTAGGATAGCCTAAGCACTAAACTATTATTAACCCAGAATCACAGCAACATTTCAGTGTAATGCTTCTTTGCAATGATTATAACTAGATTTCATATACAATAGCTACAATATATATATAAGAAGTCTTTATGCCTGGTCTCATCCCATCACAGCAAACATCTGAACTCCTCCTCTACTTTCTTTTAAAGTATTACAGATTATGGAGTCTTTTATTGAAAGCACTCAAAAGAATGACGGCTGCATTTAAATTACAGCAATTTCCATGTTTTCCATATTAAAACTCCTTACATTTCCTAAGAAATGTAGATCTAGTGCCATTTTCTTTTGACAGTGGAAATCATCATATCTGGAAGATATGAGCATATATTCCTTGAGACGTTTCCATAATAGTTCAGCTTAGCCTCATGGACTGACAGATTCCTCTGAGTGATGAGGGTATGAAGAGCCAATTTATAATATCCATTAGTTCTCTCGTTGCATCTGTTTATTCTCTGTGTCACTTTCCATTTACAAAATTGCTGCAAGGATATTTCTGCTCTTAAAAAATCATTACCAGTGCCCACAGCCTTGTAGGAGACCCTATTATAAATAGCAACAAAATAAACAAACCATGGTGCATACAGAACGGAAGACAATATATAAGAAAACAGGTATGTGCTTTCAGCTACAAAGTTATTATTAAAAACAAGCATGGGGACAACAGCACTTTAAAAATCATGGTTCAAGAGAAATCCCGGACAGAATATTTTAACGTAAGAGAGTGCCTGAAATAATACAAAAAAAAATTCCAGAAGGTTGAATCATCTGGTGCTAGCTGGGCATTGCCAGCTGTAACCTGACTTCAGATGGTATTTTAAAACAAATCCACTCTCAGGTGTGAGAATACGAACTGCAAGCCAGAGGGCTGTGGGTTGGTTTTTCCCCTTTTGAGGGTTCACTGATGTTTAATAATATTCCATGCAGTGCACGTGTGTTTGTGCACCTGGTGTGGCAAAGACGGGTTTACCAAGAGCCACACTAGTATCTTGTAGACAAGTACCAGATCCATGCATTTAAAGGAATCTTGCTGCCTAACATTGCTGTCAAAAAATTCTGTGTTATGAAAGCATTTTTCATGTGCCAGCTGTTCTAAACCAACTGGTTTTCATCAGGCACTTCCAATGGGTTTACCATTTACAGCCAGATCACAGAGACTGTCAAAGCAGTTCCAACTGATGAGCCCAATTTAGGCTCTGTTTTGAAGGGCAGGCCCTTCGCCAAGATGACCATTTCAAGGAGCTGTGTTTTGAAGAACTGGCCCAGTCTTTCAATATTTACACAGGAATGCAAAAAAAAAATACAATTCCCTACTTATATCTGAGAGGAGCCACAAAGCAGATGAGGTGCCACAGAGCACAAAGTATGAATGAATGCACCAAAACTGTAAATGAACTGTA
>NW_009259424.1:4801191-4840293 GCF_000687185.1 Egretta garzetta | reverse complement strand
CCTCTATTTTCCCCTGTGGCTCCTGCTGCTGTAAAGCAGTCTGCCTCTGGCTTCCCACAGCCAGAAATACTCTCAAGTCTTCAAACTGCTTATAAGATGCAGTAGAAAATCAACTTAACTGGGCCCAGTGGGTGTTTACAACAGCTGTAAATTCCCTTTTAACATACACAGATACGATGACTTTTACATCCCTTCCCTAAAAAACTGAAGGAAATTGTCCACTGCTGAGAAGATGCTCAGTTTGTTCTTTCTCTTCATCTCTAGTTGCTTCCAGTCCTCACTGTTTCTACTGTAGCAATTTGACTATTCAGACATTTCGGTTTCTAGGTCAGAAACTTGGTAACTGTGAAGTTATGCTTGTTCCTACAACAGAAACTTTCAGTGCTCTAGGTAAATTGCCATTTACTCTTTTCAACCCATTTTATGCTTTGTCCTACTCCCTTAGAAAACTCCACTAGATTTCTGAGTATGATCTTCCTTTTAAGCAGTTTTTAATCCAGTGCATTTTCTACTATTATTTATTTCTGTTTCTCAGTCACTCTCAAACCTTTTTTGATCAGTATTTACTCTGTTATTAAACCTTGCCTTCAGATTTTCAGTTTATAAAGTCCAAGTTTGTGTTCATGACTCATTAGTCTCCCATCCTTACTATTTATAACAGTAAATTAGCAGATCTTAAATTACAAAAGAAGAAACTGGAGCTTACTCTTTCTTAGGCAGACATCCACTTTTTTGGTTTTGACTTTTTTTTCCTGGTCTGGAGTTGTTTGCTTCTGAAACATCTTCAATAACTAATTGCTTTACCCCCTCCTCACCAATGAGTGGGAATCTGCATTCCTTCCAGGTATGCCTTCCCCTTGAGAAAAGACTGTTTTGTCCCTCTCCTAGTGCTCCATTCTGGGTTGTGGAGAAGAAGAGCAGGGATGTTTCTGACACGTGGTAGTGTGTGTCTTGTTAATTCTGACTGGGTCTAATCTGCTACTGATAGTGCTGGACTAGAAGTTACTGCCCTCAGTGAGGTTTTTCCAGGATCACCTTGGTGTACAGACTTCATTAAGCTCTACCTCACACCAAGTGAAGTGCCATAAGCTGATGTGGCCACCGTGCAGTCTTGTTCTTACAGTAAGAGGCTAAGTTGCACATTCTGTCAAATCAGGACATCAGCATCCTACTCTAAAAGCAAGTACAAGCTGGCACATTGCCTTAGTCTGGACTCTTAAGACTGAAAGCACCTTTCACAGTTATGATATTTTTAAAACAGAAAGCCAAACACGCAGACAAGCTCCTCACATATGTTCGTGATAATTCAAGACTGTCTTTCTGTCAGAGTTCCTCTTACAGTAGGCTTCTTACGGGAATGCTTCGTTATCTACCATGTGATGCTGATGTGCATAAGTTATTGGCCAAAACATGGGCCTAAAAATCATAGCATTGCAAATGAATACGCCTCGTCAAAGAACAGCAAAGGACTTTCAGGACATCTGGAGCTATATGCTATCCAAGAAAGCCAACTGCACATTTCCAAGACAATTACAAACTAAAACACAATTGTCTCAGCCCTGCTCACTGACTGACTTTCTTCGGTTTTGGGGAAGGAGGTCATGGGCATTAAAGGGGATCATGACATGTTTTTATAACCAGCTGCTGACACTGCAGCATAGAACACTTAGGAAAGTCCAGCTGCTGTTCTCTGCTAATGGTGACCATAAAGCTGGACCCTTTGCTGGCCTCTAAGTAGAAGTTTAAAGGTCCCACAAGGCTCCTTCTAAAAGCGGAGTGAATGACCCTGGTGTCTAGACTAACATTAGATTCATCTATAAAATTCAGGTCGTAACGTACAGAGCTGTGTGAGAGATATTGCTGAGCGCGTAATGAGCGAGTTAATTGCCTATATAATCACTCCACCATCTAACTAAGTACCCTAAGTTAGTCTGAATGGGAAAAGTACTATAAAAAAAACCTTAGGCTAGACTAAACTTTAATTACATGACACCTGCAAACGATACCCTGAGAAACAGCTCAGTAAAACACACACAGACACAGAGTAGAAAAATTTGCTCTGCCTGTGCCATTAACAGATAACAGATCAGTTCCTAATCAGTTCACCCTGAAAGATGCAAACAGCTGGAACTTGTCAGATTACACACAGAAAAATCCTTGGGACATTCACCAGTACTCCAAAACCCTGGGCCAAGCTTCCACTTGCCCCCAATGCCAGCAATAATTTTGTACAAGTCCAACTCGCAGAACTGCTTCGTTACCGATGATAGACTGAGGCAGGGTCTGGATGTGCTGATTGCTGCAATGGCACAAATGAGGGCTGGGTGGTAAAAGAATTTTGTTTTTTTAACAAAGCAATATCAAACTTAGATGTGTTTTGCTGAGACACTGGAGGGCTGGCAAACCAGCTGAACCTGCACTTCTGTTTTATTCATGCTTTTACATCAGATATAGCAGACTGATATAGGAGACAGCTGTGAAGGTTATGACACTTTTTTTTTTCTCCTTTATAACAGTTACAGTGGGGCTAAAACAAGTAGGAGCTGCAGCACTAATTGTCTCAGTGAATGCATTTCCTATTAAACCTCAAACATTAAGAATTCATAGGCAGAACCAGAAATAAACTGTGTGTGGGTGTGAAGGTATGTGTAATGGTAAAAAGCTAAGCTTGCCTGAAATTGCATTAACTTCAGCTGAATGGGAAGATCCATACTTCGTTTAGAAAACTGTTTTTTTCAATTTGTTGGCTTACAAGGAAGTTGTTGTTAGCCTGTTTGGCTTTGTCATTACTGTTCTAGCTTTTAATTCAACATGGCTTTATCGCATGCAACATTACGCCATCTCACATCATGTACCTAACAGGATAATGTCAGACAGGATAACATCGCACCATCTGAAAGACATCAGAATCACACTGCATTTGTCATACGTTCTTCCTGGCCGACTGTAGCGTTCCCTCATGATTTAATCCAGAAGGCTCTCCCTTTGACTTTGACCTGACGTGCTTTTTTGAACAGTTAGTAGATTCAACCACTAGCTCATAAAACAAAGCCAGGCCATCGCTTCAGAGGTCTTTTCTAATACTCATCCGCTGGAAAACAACTAGCAAAGTTGGCAAGGATAGAGGCAATTACCATAAGCTATACTAGCATACTGTGTGGGGAATATGTATATAAAATAGTCCTCAGAGGAAAGCCTGTTTGCATATAACTAGCCCAAATACATCAAGATGACCTCAGGGATGGTCCATACAAAATATGTGCCTGTGGGCCGATCACATAATCCAAATGTGCCATAGATACCAATTGACAAACTGAACTATTTCTCTAGAATGCAGATAGCAGCAGGAGCATTAATCTTCCTTTTCTGGTGAGGAAAAAACAAAACCAAATTAACAGACTTGCCAAGTTGCCTGTCACAGAAGCAAAATCAAGTTACAGCTCATGATTCCCCAAACCACATCTGAGTTATTCAATCACAGTGTGCATGGGACAGAAGAGACTTTGAACTTCATCCTCCCTTGTATGAGAGCGAGCTGCACTGGAAGAGACAGTTTATGTAGCCTGGTTAATAACGTTTCAGGAATCACTCCATCAGGAGGTAAATGGCTAAAGATAATAACTAAAGATCCGGATCAACTACCAGCATAGAAGATACATGTTTTAGGCGCATAAAAAAATTAAGGCAGAGCCTCCACTGAGAGAATGCAATGGAAAATTCTGTCACTGAATCCAGTTCATACACTAACCCAAATCAGGCATTGCTAGTTTACTCTGTTGAAGTTTCTCCAACTGTTTATCCTTGGCCTTAAAATCTCTGCTCTGTCTTTCTGAATTATTATTAACAAGTGAGATAGCTTGCAGATATTTTCTCTCTCTGCCTTATGGCAAATAGGCTGTGCTTTTGATAGAAATTGTTCTCCTCTTTCTTACCTCCCAGAAAAAAATACTGGCCCTCACACTGATGATTTAAAAAAAAAAAAACCATCAAGGATAGATTTAAAATATTTGTAAACTCTGTGGCAGTTAAAAATATTGTCAAAATATTTTGAAGAATCTAATAAAAATTTTTATTCATAGAATTTTTACAGACTAAATAGAAAAAAGTTTTAAAAAGTTTAGAGAAAAAAAATCATTCTTTCATAATCCATTTTTCCCAGTATCTACTTATAGCCTCTCCATATAAATTTAGCACTTTATTTCCATTTTCTTTCCTAGAGGGAAAGAATGCAGCGAGGGATTTTTTCATTCTTGACTGTTTTATCCATCATTAAAGAACACGGTAAGCACGTTAACTTTCCCTTTGACTCTAATTCAACCTTAGCGGTCTCTCAGCACGCCACATGATTTCAGTCAGTATGAAGAAGGCGATAAGGAAGGCATTGCTCAAGTATCCTTACAGGGCACCTTTCTGCTCTGAATATACTCTGCATATTTCCCTTGGAGTTTATAGCCAATAACAAATGGGCCTTTAATAGTTGCAAAAGAGAACTAGATCGCGACAATCACATTCATTTTTATTCACTACCAAACAGACCTGAATTCAGGCTTGGAAAAAACTGTTTAATTCTCTTGACTTAATGAGATTCAGTTTTGATTGAGCAAAGTAATTAAAAGAATACTTTTACAGTACCTAAAATGTTTTACTGGAATTATTCTTATACAGAATGATGCCCCTCCCCTGCCTATTTTATGATCTAAAGGATGTTAAAACAGCCAGAGATTATAAACACCAACACTTTAAAACATTAGAAGCACAGACACTACCTCACTGGTGTTCAGCTCTCCAGTTAAAAATATTTTTACAGCAGCTGACAAAGTTGACAGTGACGTGAAGCAAATGAACAAGAACAACAAAAACATCACTGAAAAATCCAGTCACTAACTAGCCAAGCGCCCGGTATCTCCTCTCTTCCACGCAGGGAATTCCACTTAGCCCTTCCAGCAGTACATTGCAAAGTTCACGGATCTTGCCCGTACCTGTGAACTTCTCATCTGGTAAAGCATCCAATTCACCCTGTCGTTTATGCACTGCGTCGTGGGAGACATAGGGTCTCTCCTGCCTCTATTGCTTCTGCTGCACTAAGGGACATAAGTGTTTTTATTATATCGTAAACCACTGTCTGAATCTAGTGATCTAATCTTACACTTCATACAGTTTTCTTTCAGATTTGGCATCCCAGTGAGGAGCGTTGAGCTCCCGTAGATTTTATCTTGCTTCAGCTGCCTGAGCAGAGCCCCACATTTCTTCAGGAGTGCTTGAATTGTTTTGATTGCAGTTCTCCTTTAATGAATAACATGTAACAAAACCTACAAATCTCAGCACCCGCTGGTTCAGAGTCATGCCAGCATCACTAGGAAAACCTCCCAGCATCATCTCATAAAACGGTTCCCTGTCACACTCAGTAGCTGTTGGCAGGGAGCCGACCGTAACCTTCATTCCTCAGTTTCTACTCAAAATTAATTATTACCATACTACTTTCCTCCAGTACTCAGGGCAGATGCCACTGAACAGAGGTTCACAACAAGTTCCCGCTTATCATGCGTCATCCCAATGTTTACAGAAAGGTACAAACTGGCACAGCCTCCTGCCTCGCACAGTCTCTTCACCAGCTACACCAGTTGCTTGTTCCAGGGAAGCTTCGATGCGACGGAATGAGCAGGCACAACCGGACTCTGGATGTGCTTTTGTCTTTAATTTTTCATTACTGTTCTGAAACATCATTTTTATTATAAAGGGAGTGTACCATAAAATGTATTCTGCATCTATTTAATCAAAACATTTAGAAACAATTAGTCCTTGATTAAAAGGGGGTGATAAAAATAACACCACGCAGGAAGTGTGGCTATGCAACCCTCACTTGCTCAGGGAGCTTAATGGCTCCCAGCCTTCAGTCACACATGTGACATCAAGGCTCAGATACTACAATATGTGCCATCACTGACATGCTATTAAATGACTTAAATGCCATTTCTTACTTCAGAAGCAAAACTCAGCAGAAAAAAATGCAATCTATCAATATTATAAATTAAATGCGTAATGCTTGCTTCATGTGTACCTGCTTGCCGTCCTGAACTTTGAAGTCGGTCTGGTTAAAATCTACTCAGTATGCTTTCCTCCTCCCTTTCCACCCACCTTGTGTTTAATCCCATTCTATTAGTACAGGAGAGAGATGAGGCTTGAATCATTAAAGAATTCTCAATGGGAAGGGCAATCACAAAGCTGCACTGTCTCCATTCCTTCCTTTCCTTCTTTCTCCTGCAAGCAAATGGACAAACATCCCCCTATCACTAGCTTTCCTTTGAGTCTTCTGGCTAAAATCTGCCTCCTGTGAAAAGGTCTCCCTGCAGCCCTACATCCTCTGCTGTTCCTGGGGTCCTCCCTCCTCTCTTTCCAGAGCCAGGCCTAGGAGTCTCTGTGTAATCTCGCTGGTGAGGTTCTCCAGGTGGCACGTAGGAGAGCCCTGGGGCTCAAGGAAAGAGCAGAGTTGAAAAAACCTTGCGTGAACAGTGACAAAACTCCACATACAGGTTCTTGGCTCTCTACCATCCCTGTGCTGTTGTTTACTTCACTGCAAAGGGAGTATAATACACAGAGAAATCCAAATGCATTTGCTACCTCACATCGCTAGCGGTACATATGTATCTCCCTCAAAGGTGGGAAGCAACAGTAGCCAGCCCATATTTCCCTTCCCCACAGCTTTTTTTTTATTTTTCACAACAAGAGCTTGAAGAATCTTGAGAGACTTGCAGCTAAGGGAAGCTGCCTTTAATACTCTGACCTCTCACACAAGCTGAAGAGCTACCCCTCAGATATTTACCTAAAATTCAGATGCTGGTAAATTCCAGTGATCAGCAGCAGACTCAGAATTTCTTCTATTTACTGATACGACCATAGAAAACAGATGGTTTGAACCGGTAACTAGTTCACTCCTGAAATGCAATCAAAATTTAGGGTCTTTTTGCATTCAAGACTGTTATTCCCTGGTATTGATACTGTCTGTAATATCACTACAATCATTCTTTGGAATTACAGCTGATGGAGTTCTGCACTCTCACAATGTGAATTTGAGCGATAATTCAGGAGTGACTGCTGTGCTGTAAACTAGTTTGTGTTTCACCATGGAGCCACAGATCCACCAGGTGAAGCTGGAAACCAGTTGCAATGCAGGCATATTCAGAAAGCCTTACTATAACTGATTAAGTAGGAACAGTTGGATTCATTAAGTCTTAATACCAACATAAAGATTAATTTACCCACCTGCATGCTTAACCAGCTCTGAAGTGCACACAAGGATGGGTAAATTATCTTTTCCAATGCTTCTGGGTTTCAAATTAGAAGGTGGTATTGCTACCAGCTCTGTTCTGACAGCATCACCTTGCTGCGATGGCCAGCACAGTACTCCCACTGCCTAATAGGTTTCATCTTGAGAACAGGAATTGTAACAGCACTTTGTCTTCCATCTTCACTCAGTGACACTTCCATAAGTCTATTTATATTCCTTTCTCTCCTAGTCTGCTTTCTAACTTCCAAACGCATTTTCCCCTACTTACTTCACAAGGTCAAAGAGAAGACTCTTAACGTGTATTGCTGATATCTGCCTCTGTTTACTCCAAACAGCAACAGTACGAGACTTTTACTCGTCCATTTCTATACTGGGACATTCTTTTGATATCCATGGTGCAAATAACAGATGGATCAGTGCTAAGAGCAGCCTATGTACTGAACCGAACCCTGGGGGAAGGAAGCAGGAACAGCTCTGTACGCAGTAGGGCAACAAGAATTGGTCACAATGGAAACAGCCACTTCAGAAGTCAAGTCAGCACGAGGAATAACTATTACAGTGAGAAACAACCACACTGTGTTTCAAAGAGATAAGTGGTAGAACACCACAACACTGCCTATTCCCACTCAGTATCTCATCTAAGCCACGCCCAAACCCCACACCTGTGGAAGTCAGAGCTAGGTTTAGGAGTTCTCTGCGAATTGCAAGCGCTTCCTTTTGCCAGATGACCATCAGCCCCTGAACTCACCTTCCTCTAGAGGGACAGGATACCCATCAACTTAACCAGACAAAAGGCAGCGTTCAAGGGATGGAAAGCACAGGTCAACAGAGGGCTGCAAATGGCAGTTGATTCAGATGGAGATTAGCTAACTAAAAAGTGTTGGGAAGAGGCAAGACTCATGGGAAAGTGGGAGGGAGGCAATGAAAGAAGGCCACATTTGGAGTCAAGGTGAGATAAATAAGGGGTGGGGGGAGACTCGGTGCAAACAGCACACCAGCACTGGAAAGGAGCAATACTGAAGAAATATTCCCAGCTCTGCAAGATCCTGGCTTTGACTTCACATGCAGTGTCTCCCAGCCACTGCAAAAAGGGGATGGTGTCCTGCTGCTCTGTGTTTCCAGCACTTACTTGGGGTGAGGGGGGGGCTTGAGAGGAACAAGTAGTAGGAGAAGGAGAGGAAAACATATATAAAAAAATATATAGCAATACACAATGTGGAAATTGCTTCAACCAAAGTTAACAGAAAATATGAAAGACTTTTTTTTTTAAATAATAAGGAACATAATTGCAAGAAAAGCATAACAAGCTTCCCATTTCCTTGGCCATTAATTTTTGCACATGTATACTTTTTTAATGTAACCTCAGCTGCAAAAAGTCATATCCCGTTGTTAATTTACAGAAACTAAGCAGAGGCTCTGTAACAGAGGTTAATTTGGGTTTAAAATAAATGAAGTGCCACATAATCACATACCGCTGATTAAGCTGATTACAAAGCAGTGTCTGGGACAAAGCCTAATTTTTTCTGACAAATTTTTCATGGCTGGAGACAACCTTCTATGAACTGGGATTATGCCTGTTCTGAGATCTGTCATCCAGGTCTCCGGTGTCAGTAGGCTCCTGTGACACACGAGGCACAAGGACAAGCTCTCCTGACTAATTCCAGCAACTCTGTACTGCAGCTACCTGCCCTAGAGACGGCTCAGTCCCAAGGGACCCTGCCTGCCTTTGCCACTGGAAGCTGTGAGCTCAAATTCCATTGGAATCGGTGGGGATTAAGGAATTTATTTCCTTTTCTCTTTCACCAGGCTTTGCATAGGACTTTGCTTGTTGCTCTGCTAATTGGAAAAAATGTGTGAATCAAAGCATTTTGCACACATGCTGGCTGATTAAGAGTAATTAACCTAAATGTCACAGAAACAAAACTAAACAGGAAAGAATAAAGAGATGATCATAGTTTATACATCTATTGTTGCAAAAGGTGAAAGGCAATGAATCAGCTGTAAGAGAGGTTTGCTGTACCCATTTCACCTGTTTTCTGCCATTTAACATAAATTAGTGTTATGCTAAAATCAAACACGTTAACCCTAATCAAAGCCTCTGAAATAGTGAGGTAAAGCTGAGTTCTCGATGTAGAAAGTTCTGGTTCACCTTCGTGTTCGCCATTTCAGACTGAATTGAAACTTTAATCATGTGGTCAAACCTGTGTTGTTGTTTTCCTGCGAGATCCCATCCTTCTTCAGAGCACTAAATGGGCACTTATTCAGCTTCCAGACCTTATTTATTGGTAAAAATGGTACGTCTCTGACACCAGGATTCTGCCCAACCTCTAGCCCGAGCATTGAAATGTAAAAACTACCGTCATGTTTTGCTTTTTAACCTGAGAAAACCCACAAAATTTCCTATCCTTATTCAAGGAATGGAGCATGGAGCTGTTCTGTCTAAAATTAAGTTCACAGAAGTTTAGCACAAACTTTGTTTAAGAGGAAAAAAGGCTGAATAACTACAGTGAGGCAGAGAAGCTCAAAGTGTTCAGTGGCTTTTTTGCATTAATGGTAGAGTCTGACACCTTTCCAGTGTGGTATAATAGACACTGAAACAGGCTCACGCACAGATCCGTGCAATCTGCAAAGATGGGGAATCAGCGAGGAAGGCAGAAGGTTTTGCAAGGCAAGGCTGTGCTGCTCACATCAGGACTAAAAATATTTTATTAACAGCATTGTTATAGCAGACTAAACCATAAACCACAGAACTGCAGTCAGTCATTATTATCCCAGAAGACGAAGCAAGAACAATTACCCTTATCCCTTGTAAAATGTATTTAGACTATTAAATCCCCTTTGCTAATTCAGCTAATTATTTAACCCATGAGAAACATTTTCTTCTATTCCTGCAGTACATAAGTCTTTCCTGTTTTATCACTATGGTCCCTGATACCAAAAATAATGCAATTTCAGTTTTACTGCCAAAAAAAATCTCACATTAGAAAAAAAACCCAAACCAACAAACCAGAGCTTACTGGTAGGGATGAAGAGACATTTGACAGAGTAGAACTCACAAATTAGCTAATCTCTCTTCTTCTTGGACTCAGACCTCTTTTGCAGGATAACATGGTCATACTACAAAACCATAACATTGACTGCAACACTGAGATTCATGTAGAGTTGTGAGTCATGGCTGAGAAGCTCTAAGAGCACTATTAAAATATCTACCTTCACATAGTGCAGAGCTCACTTTTAGTAAAGACATTCAGTAACTACCATAACAGACATTTCATTAAAATAATAATCCTACCCAAATATAATGATGTTTAAATGAGTGAAATTTCTGTGGACATGCACAGATATTATAGCCATACTCAATTCCGACTGACGGAAAGAAAAAACTATAACTGAATACAGCAGTGGTCGGTACCACTGACTACTGTGAGAATTAGTGAAGACAAATTTGCTACGTGCCTTCTGCACTCCATATATCCCAGCTGTATTCCCTCTTCAAGTCATAAGGGTGGGCCTGATTAGATCTGTACATGGAAATCATTCCCTGCCTCTCACCATCCTTGCTGCCCTTCTCTGTATTTGCTTCCCTTGTGTCCTTTTTCAAGGAATGACCAGAACTGTACATTGTATTCAGTGTGCAAGCACAGCCTAGATTTATAGATGGCATAAAGATGTTTTCTATTTTGTTCTCCTTTTTTTCCCCTAATAATTTTTATGAGGCTATTTGCCTTTTCAGTGTGGCTGAGCACACAGATGATATTTGCAGTGAACTACTCTCAGTGACCTTAAAGAACTCCATTCTGAATGGCAACAGCTAGTGTAGAACTTATTATGGTATATGCATTAGAAGTTATTTTTCCTGGGATCATTATTTTGTATTTATCAACACTGAATTTCATCTGCCATTTTATCACCTAGTCATTCAGTATTGAAAAACAGTTCTGCAACTCTTCCTAAGCAGCTTTACGTTGGACTATCCTGACCTTTTTTTTTTTTCAATTGTAAATATTTTTGCTTTGCTCCTCAACCTCATTTTTAGCTCAGTTATAAATGCATTGAACAACATAGTTCCCAAAACATATTCTCATGGGACCCTTCCAGTAACTTCACCCCTTTGTTAAAATGAACATTTATCACTTGTTTTTTGGTTGTGGGTTTGTTGGTTTTTTGGGTTTGTTTTTTTTTTTTTTTTTTTTTAAGAGACAAGCCTACAAGACCAGTAATTAAAGGTGAAAAAAATTCACCTTGCCTGCGGTTAACGTTACTGCATTACTATCTTGTTATGCAGGTAACAACCAAGTGGTAGTAACTTGGTACAGAACATTCCAGGGAATCGGAATTAAGCTGACCAGCTACAAATTTACCTGAGTCCCTTTAAACAAATAGGTATCATATTTTCTTTGGGAATTCATATGAATTCTCAAAAATAATCCCTAAAAGTTTAGAGACTGGCACATTCTTAAGTGCCTCAGGGTGAGCTGCTTGGTGCTGTCTCTGCTGACTTAAATGTCACTATTCTTTACTATTTCATATATTGACCTGCACTTCTATCTCCTCATTAACCTCGTTGTCATTAAATATACAAGCAATATACGTTGTGATGGTTTAGATGAAAACAGCATTGACTGTCTTTTTGTCACTAGTTCTTTTTATAGTACATACTTGGACTTATATTTGCCTTTGTTTTCAATCTTACTTTAAGTATATTAATAGAATCCCTTTAGGGATGGGGTTTCTTTTGTTTGGTTGGGTGGTTTTTTTAAGTTCTCTTCAGTCTTGGCCTTTCTGACTTTCTCCCAGCCAGCTTTTGCCACTCCTGAGTACTCTTAGTTATGTGTTCTTGCTTTCACTGTTGCATGACTCCAGTCCAACTTGCACATTTAGGGCACATCTCCGTGGCCACATGTATGCACTGACTGCCTAGGCTAGTTCTCCCCCTGCACCCCATGCAGACTGAACACAAGCCAGCATTAGCATTAGTTTGACACACGCACTTCACTCCAGATAGCAGAATTGCTTGATTTCCAGGTTGGAGCTGACTTACTCTTTTCCCAGTTCAGAGCACGAGCAGAAAACTGACATACAAAGAGCATCTGACCATGTCAACTTTCCTCTGAAAAGCATCTGGTACAGTCATATTGGTCTCTTACAGTAGTCTCCTCTTTGCACTGGGATAATTTTTCACAATGCTTTTTTAAATGAACACTCAGAGAATACTTATTCCTTTCTTTTTGTTTTTTTTGCAGTACAAACAGTATACTTTAAATATAAAAAAAAAAAATCAGCATGAAAGATGGAAAGGGTATTGCTTTGAGTTTAAAATAGAAATGTGGAAATATGACTGGGACAGGGAAAGAAACCGGGGACCCTCTTCCACACTATTTTTCTGACACTTCATTAGTTTTTTGCTTTATATCATGCTCATCCTTCCAAAGTGTTGACTGCAAATCTTATTGTGAGGACCTGAGAACTTTCACTTTAAATAGAATGAAGTGGTAAACCTGCTTTTGAAATTGCATGGAGACACTAAGAATGCTTTTCCTCAATTGCTCTGAGGCTGATGGGAGATGTGTGACCTGCTTTGGTATTAACAAATGATCCCTGCAATGGACAAGTTTTACAGGGATACCATATGCGAGTTCATTAGTTATGTATTTAAAAAAAAAAAAAAATCATACTTTACTATTTGCAGCGGTAAAACCTTCTTCTTTTTTTTTTTTCCCAAGGAAAACAGATTGCAAACTCAATCTCAATTAATTCCGTTCTGTCAGACATTTGCCCATTTTTGGTATTTCATTCCAGGTCATGCTGATGCAAAATTCAGACATGCCAACTGTCCTGCATGAGAGCTGTCAGACAGATTAGCACTCCTGCACCAGAGCTACTACTTTGTCAGGACTGGGAACCAGCGTGTTGAAAATGAAGCCTCAGCTGATGTGCCTATGGGAAGACAGCAACTGGCAGTATATATGGGGTTTGATCCTATTGAGTCTCGGTGTCTAAGACTGCGTTGACCAGGTTACACTCCCACTCTTCTTTAGAAGAAGGACTAAAATCTGTTAGCAGCATAACTCTTCTGAATTCTCTTCCAAGACCACCATTTACCCCCCTCCTCTATTAAATAACAGACCTACGCTTCTCTTCATTTTTTTCTTCCTTCTAATACTTACAGTCTCTTTTTGCTTGTTTAGTCGAAACTGATTTTGATCCTTTCTTTTTCCAAATTCTCCCTCCCCTCTGAATTTAAACTGTTCTTTATAGCAGCCTTAGTTATGCATTGTTGTTTCACTTACTGCTTTTGAAATGTCTCTGTGCTCATATGCCAACACACTGTCAATGCTTCCTCTTATCTGAGCAGACATTGCCCCACCTTTTATATATGTCACAGGACGCTCTCCAAAAATTCCTGTGTTATGTCCTGCTTGATCCAGAGCAATTCATACTTTGTAGCTCTACCATAAAGGGTAAGATCTTCTTAAAGCTCTTTAAATCTTTCTCAAGACTACTATTTTTTTCAGGGCTGTTATTCTATAAGCAAGATGAGGAAGAAGCCACAGCTCATACTTCTGAGCACTCTCAGCTTCTTTCCTCATGCTGGGTTACATTTCAGTAGACTCACAAATTCAGATTGCCGAGGAACTGCGACCCTTGTTTATTCCACTCCAAATCTGACAAAAAAAAATTAAAATCCAGAGGATACGCATACAACGGGCTGGTTATTTTTCATTGTTTATCAAACAGAGTATGCAGATACAATGACATAACACAAAATCAAGGCCCATTGCTTTGAGAGACTCACTATCTGGCGGTCTTGTCACAGCATACCACTAATTTCTCCTGTAGAATTCAGAGAGCAAAACAAACCTGTTTTCCTAACAGTAATTGTATTCCAGTCCAAAAATCTATTCTTAAACAATTAGTGTTTTGGAGCACAGAAGCAGAAGATCTAAGCAGAATGGAAACTATAACTAATAAACAATCAAATTATGCTACCAACTGTATCTGTTCGCAAGCGTTACCTGCCTTAAACATTGCTTTGAGAAAACATTCCCCCAAAAATATCAAGAATGCCATTTTACAGCAGGAAGTATGCAACATTCCTGGATTAATAACGCTTTCTAGCACAGCTACTTGGATTTAGTGTTTTTTCTGTTCAGACCATTGTTTCCATTTTGCTTAATGTAGGTATGCTGTTACTATAAGTTGTAAATAGCCTTTTAAAATGCTAGCACTGCTGCTGTTATGAAGTCTAAAAGGTTCCAGCATCAGATGAAATTTCCCAGGATAATCTCCTAGGCTATGTGAATTTGCTTTACATGGATTGCATTTTAAATCTCATTTGATAGCAAATGTTTTAGAGAGGGTGGAAAAAAAAAAAAGAGTGCCTTCTAGCTTAATCACAAACCATAACAAGTTAAGTGTGCATAATAAGATTTGTCCACTTATCCAACGTGAATAGCTGGAAAGAATTGTTCAGTTATGCGCCGGCAGCTTTAGAAGTGGTAGAGAAATCGAAAGGAAAAAATTACAGAAAATCATCCACACTCTTAATGCACACCAGTTACTGTGAAAGTAACATTTATTAGAGTTTTCGCCCAGCGCCAGGGCATTTTGGTCAGCTACTGCTATCCTGTTTAAGGAGTCCCAATTTCCACTTGTGCACATGTGTAACACTTGCTCTGCTTAGAGAGCTTCTTGCTTTATACACAAGAAAAAAACCACCACTAAGAGTTCAGCACATACAGGCTGAAATTTTCAGAAACTGTGTTCTATATTACCTGGAGATTTGTCTCTGGCAGCCTGTGAATTGGTTGCAAGAAGGTATTATGCTAAAAGCTCGAACAGTCACGTACCTCTCCCCATTAGGCTCTCCGGTCTGCTTTTAGCAGTCACACGCAAGGGTAGGAAGCAATAAAAGTATGATACGGTTTGTGTGGCAAATAAGAACTGGATATCCTACAGCGGTAACCGCAGAAGCAAGGGAAATGCAAGGCACATAAATGAAGGTATAGCACACATGCAAAAGAGGACAGGTCCCTGGAGTTCTCCCTAGGGTGATGTTTCCAGACCCCATACTACCCTGGTCCTACCAGGCCACACGTGGACGAACAAGAAAAACAACTGTTCTGGTTTTAGCAGTAAAGGACACTCACCCTTCCTGCAGTAGGCAGGCTGTGGCTTCCTGTAACAGTTTTAGTATGATTGACCAGAAAAAAATGTAGCACAGATTTTAAGTGCTAACTGACCCCTCTTTAACCTCAATCTAAACTGAGTATTATTTCCAAATGAAATTGAACATAATAACGGAAAAACTTTTATTAAAGATTAACAAGGCAACCATAAAAATGTTAGATGTTACTAAGGATGCTGAGTCCTTATGTGGATCTAGCTGTCTTTTCAGACAGCCTACAGAAAGAGAAGGCATCAGTTGCCTTACTGCCATAAGGAGTTATGCAGATACTCTGATCAGATACTGCTTTGACAAATACCTGAAAAATGCTGATGCAGTTTGACAAAATGCCTCTGCCAGAAGTGCTCACCATTTACATAACTAATGTATCTCATTTTTCTGTTCACAAATTAATCACGAGCAAACAACGTTGTTAACAAACTTGACACCCAGAGTTATTCTGCTAATGCTCAATGTGGACATAAAAATTTGCAGAACCAATCCACTGCAACTAATATGTCAAACAAGTGCTATTCATGCTGTTTGTAACCCATTTTTCAGACTGATCACCTCAGCAGTGTTATTGCTTCTGGTTCCTAACTGGCTGGCTGTAGTTCTCTAAACAGAAAGAGAGCGCAAACGACACGCTGCAGCCATTTCATTCCTTCCCCAGGCACTCTCACAAGCACCTATTCTCACAGTTTTTAAAGACCTTCAGCTACTGCGAGCATTCTTCTACACTTGGAAATTATGTATTTCTCTTCCTGGGTACTGAGTGGAAAAAACCATGAACAAAGCTGAAATGAATTTTCTGGTATTATGCCAATAAATGCCTGACAATATTTGATTGAAGAAGTCATCCAGTGCTATGTGCTGTGTAGATTCCCAGCTCACTCCTGAAACTAAAAAATTTACAGAAAAGCCTTAACTCTGCCTCTGATGAAAATATAAGAGTCTTGAAGGGAAACAGATCTTTTCCAAATTCATGCTAAGCAGAAAGTCACCACGTGGAAGAGTTAAAATACCTCTGAAACTGCACAAAGACCCAAACAAGCCTGTATAACAAGACCTGCATCACTCCAAAGCCCTGAACACAGATCAACAACACTCCCTGCCCTCCGACCGCCTTTTTGGTTCCATCACTGACCCACACAGGTACCCAGCGATGCAGCAGACTGGGAGAGGGTTTACTCCCGTCCCACCATCAAGTGTCCTCCCTTCCAGGCAGATCCTTGTTCACCACAACAGCCTCAGTAGCAAGTGCTGGATTTCCCATGTGCATATTTGTGCCCAATACCATTAGCTAGTCTCATTCTCTTCATTCCAATATCAAGAGTCAAAACCGGCCCAGATGCAATGCACCACAGTTTGTTGAGTGGTCCTGAGATGCCATCTCACTGGATAAAGCAAATAGCACATTCTGGAAACATGGATTCAACAGCAGGTTTTACTTCAATGCAGCACAGTACTAGATGATGATTTCCAAATGCATTCAAATTTTTCCATCCTGTTTTTCGCAAGCACAGCCCAGCATAATCACATAGCCCTTCTCTCAGACTAGAATTCTTTCGCCCACTAAGACTGTTCTTTCATGAAGAACTGTCTCTATGGGCTAAGGCTATCCTAAAAAAAAAAAAAACCCCTGACAAAATAAAGCACTACTTCTGGTAATTTTGGTACGATATCAGCAGAATAAGGAAAAAATGACCACATATGAAAAGGAAGGAACATGTTCCTGATGTAACAATTTTAGTTGCCCCAAGTCAGGAATGTGAAAAAGAACACACACCCCCTATTCACAGGGCTGACCTAAAATCAACGCAGTGGACTTTGCTCCTTTGAAATTCATCAGGTTACTTGAGAATTAAATTTCCTAATGTGGACAAACACAGTTATTTAATTTGAATGCTTCCAACAATCAAAATTTTGAGCTGTCAGAGCTGTATTAGTTTATACCAACCAAAATCTATTCTGAATTTACAGATCAAGGGTGTTTGAGTGTAGCTGATATCACCAGCTCTGGCAGAGCACCCAAGTGCAGGACAGTTATTTCTATTCAAAAGAAATCACAGAATTGTGAACAATGTTTCTCATATGCCTCTATAAGGACCTCTACACTGAAGGGGAACTAAAACCAGAAACAAAACACCAGTCACATTTACATATCACAAAAAAAATATATATATATAACCCTTATATGTGGTTTCACTACATACAGTCTGAATTCTTTGCAATATAGTTCTGACACTGGGCAGTCAGTATGAAATTAAGTTACCAAAATGAATCAGAAGTGAACACCTGTGCTTTACCTCATATCTCAATTCTTACTCTGACATAGTACTTGTGACCTTTCTGTTATGTTGTGCTTGCGCATATCTAAGTGTAACAGAAAGGATGAATAGTAAAAAATATTATTCAGTGGAGCAAAATTAGTGTCCGCTTACACCAGGAAAGGTACAAGATAATAGCAGTTATAATTGATTCCCTGCTTAGGAAATGCAGTGGTGCATATAATGTACCACTAGCAGCTTATAGTAAAACATCATATTCTGTATCAAGATAAAGGCAATGTACTAATGACTATGACTAAATCTTGACAGCCAAATGATCTCTTCTCCTTGTAACAGTCTGTGGTGTAATGAGTAATCAGAACAGCAGAGCAGTAATTATGTACATTCACTTACACTAAAAGCATTTCTGATGGACTGAAGTGTACTGAAGTAGAAACAAATATGCGATATAATTATTTTCCTTACATTTACATTGGACATGCAATTCCCATGTTTCCTTTCTGGTTTTTAAAATCAAACCAAGGAAGAAACAGAAGTCTTAAAAAGCTTTTATTTTCCATTAACTTAAGGTGTTCTTTCCTGCTTTTAATTAACATTTACTTTGCTTGAGCGAAGACAGGCATTACATAATATATCTCTCCTGTGTATTTTTAGGGCAAGCCAGGGAAGTGTGGAGAATGATGCAGACTTTCATATGATCAAGATCCGATGTGAAGGAGCAACCAAGTGCCAGTACATGACTCCCACCTAGCAGTGGCCAAAGGTTTTTGATTAAGCTAAACAAGACAAAGTGTGAGAAACCTTCATGTCGTTTTACCATCTTCTCTCAAAACTTGTGGGAGGAGGAAAAGAAAAAAAAAAAAATCAAAGGTGGAAAAGGAAATTGGACATTTATTCAAGCTGATAATGTTCCAAAGCTCCAATGAATAAAGTAATGGGCAGAAAAAAGATTCTTGAAGCATAGATAAATGTTCAGCCTCCAGAATGATTGATCTTTCCAGATCAATAAGTACTTCTAATGCTATTGATGTGCTGGTCTATTTATGACCGTAAATCCAGTTTTAAAGTCTGTTAAATTAATGCAAAAAGATAGTGCTTCAGTGTGAAATAAGATATTTTACATACACAGATAAATCTAAACCATGTCCAAAAATAATGCAAGAGAAGGTGGTTTATAAGTTCTTTGCACTCCCAACAGGAATGTTGGGGTTTTTATACATATATTTTTTTACCAATGTGACAAATTTCAAAAGCCTACCTGAGCATTCCAGTCTGCACTTGCTATCAGCAACCTATTGATCTCGATTAAAAAAATGATACCATATTCATATAGAAAAGTTACAAAGGTACAGTAGTCCTGGATACTACAGTTTCTAAATTCCAAGCCTCAAACACCACAGCAGAATTCAAAACAGCGTGTAAGCTGAGCAGAAGCATAACATCCTATATGGTCTTAACTTCCTCTGGTTTCCTCCGTCTGCGGTGTGCTGCTCTGTCACATGGTTAGTAAAAGTAAGCTCTGTAATGGTTTGGGCAGACCCTCTGGTTTCATTCCAAAACCCAGTCTGTGCTGCACAGTTTTCCCAAATATCATTACTTTATATCACTTGGTTCTCTATTTCCATGCAGCGCTCTCACCCTTTCAAGAGGAGTCACTGTCCTTCGTAATTATTTAACTGCCTTGCTACTTATCTTACATCTCACCTCACAGACACTGCTGCTTCCCTGAGCATTGCAAGATTTAGGAAGGTATAACTTTTCCCTTGGAATAAAGAGCATTTTTTTTTTAATTTCAGCGTACACTTTTCTCCACTTAATTTCTGGTCTCCCACTACTTGAGTGAAGTGTTCATAAAAATCAAATCCCGGTCTGCTAATTTTCTTCACAAGTGCATAGACTGTGCACAGAAAGAGACAAAAGTTATTAGTGGTGTACATTTCAGTGTCTGTAATATTTTATTATAATGAGACCTTATATGTCTGTGTGTATATATATAAAAATCCTGTAATGCCACATGTTCTTCTGTCTGTCGTTGTCTTCCCTTCTGTCCTACAGAATTGCATCTATATATTTGTTTTACAGAAGTGATAAAAATATATTTTGCAACAAGGAAGAGCTGCATGTCTACCAACTCTGTGATACGTGATACGCTTTATACAGTTCCAGATTTTTTTCTTCATATTTGAAAATTTCACGTCTGTTATGGAGGTTAAAAATGATGGTGAAAAGGGTAAAGATGAAAGCTTGATCTCTAGCTTTCCATGGAAGAGGAGCTGTAAGAGGACTATCCATCAAACAGTAAGATTCAAGTTCCAATAGGAAAACTCTTACTGGAGAGTAAAGAATGCCTCTTTCTGTGCATATTCTTCAAAATATTAAAGTTTTGGCGATTTCATCAAAATTTTGCTCCTTTAACTAACCTAGAAAAGATTTTGTTTGGGTTTTTTTCATTTTGTTTTTAAGTAGGTGGAGTCTATTTATACATAAAATTTTCCAGCACTGAGTTCAATTGCTACCACACTGTACAATTAAACAGTTGTACTGATCAAAAAATAGGAACACAGATGAATTAAGCAAGTTTCGCCAAAGCCAAAACACAAGTTTTGTTGTTTTAAAAAGTTCAGATTGCCTTACTCTGAACTCCTCCAATACACTTCTGTATTTTTCTTTGGGACACTGTTTAAAAAAAAAATTAAATTGAGATATTCAAGCACATTTCTGCATGTTTCTATAGAACATAACATGCTAATTAAGATATAACTGAAGGACTACTTTGCTGATCTGATTAAATGAACCATCCACAGAATTAATTAGGACCGCTTTACTGATTTTTCCTCCATCAGATAAAAATTATTTGACCCAACAATTTTTTACCTGCCAATTAAAGCCATTTGCTATATTTAGATTTCACTGCTATTAAAGTGAAGAGGATTCATAGTATTTTCTTTCAATATGATTAAGACATTTTTAATCTTTTCAGAGGAAAACAATATTTTGCAAACATTAGAAGCTGAGAGATAATGACAAGAAGGAGAGGCAAAGAGAAAAAGTACTGTGAACCGTATGGCACAAAGATCTAGAGCAGATTTGATAGTAATTAATGCTATATCTATAATGTATTTAACTTTCCATCCTGGCAAGTTGCCTAACTGTTTTGATCTCTATTTCCATACTTACCAAGTTGTTTACTATTTCTTCTGTGCTCCAAAATTAATAATCTGTGTTGCAAGAGAGATGGTTTTGGAAGAAAAAGATAGAGGCTCTTTACGCTACTGCAAACAGCTAAGGACCCAGAAGTACTTCCCAACTTTGGGATCTTGTCTACCTGATGCCCAGGACATCTCATTTTTATTAAAAAACTTGGACACGTGAGGAAAGACAGAGTAGTACCATACTCCAGAAGACCTCCGGTTAAGATGATCAGAGGAGCAAGGCAAAGAGTAGTCCATGAACTGTATCTGACCACAGCACAAGCATAACCTTACTTCACCAAATCTCTGAAGGTCAGGGTCCTTTCCAAGGCTCTTAGAAAGGCAAAACAGTCTGGGATAGAAGATAAAAGAGGGTCTTAAGAGTCATTGGAGTCTGCCTAGGTTTTATTTCATGAACAAAGCCATAAGGCAGAGAAGGAAGAATTTGCAGCTGTCATTCTCTCTACTATTTGTTTTAGGCAGAATTTTTTCAGTTCTTCCAGTAAAGCTGAGGCAGATCAGTTGGGGAGAAAAAAACCCAACAAACAAATCACCTCACAAACAGCCAACAGATCATCAATCTAACCAGCTACCCTATTCAGCATGCCCCTCCTTTTAATTCTGCAGGAGAGCACTTAATAGCACTCCTACAAAGTTTTCCTGATGTCCTTCAGTTATCATCCTTCTTTCTTTTGATTCAGTGTATCTTACATTAATTAGTTATATTAATTAAAAAGTGTTTTGAAAACTGATGCTCAGCTTGATCAATCAGCATTTTCCACTCAATATTTCCTAACTACATCTACGCTCAACATGGGAATTATCTAGATTGTTGTTTTTATCATTTAAATGAGACCCTGATCATAATCACAATGCACATATATAACAATTAGTAGATTGCACAATGTCATGGACAGAAATTTTAAAAAGTGACTGATAAAGAAGACTGATTCTCCTTGTTTTCTCTTTAATCCTCTCAAGATTATGGTGCACTTAAGTGACAGTCAGCAACAGCAGGACAAATTTGTTTTGAAACCATACTATTCAAAAATGTGCTGAAGTGAGGGGAAAAAGTAATGAGTGAAAACCATAAATTTCCCAAAAGATAAACAAGAAAAAGCCTCATTGCTTTTTTTTTTAAATCAGTTTGTTTTTCCCAGAACATTTGCTGACATTTTTACAGTCTTAAAAAAAATACTTCTCTTTCTACTAATTGTCTTAATTTATAGATTCATCATGCATGCATCACTTCAGTCAATCTGTGCCAACAGTTCAGTTCACTGTACTGGCACTATTTCTCCTCTCTTTTGACATTTTCTTCCAACCCTTAACTGAAAAAAAAAAATACCCTGAAAAGTGACTGCAGATCCCCAGAGGAACCTTTGAGCCCTGCCACCTGAGTTGAGACTTCCCCCCAGATCAGCAGTGTCAGGAAAAGCCCTTCCATTTAAGGAGCTTTTGTGACATAGGAAGGGATCCCATTACAAATGCCAAATGCAGCTGTCCAAGTGACAGTCTCATCAGAGATGGCTGGGACTAAATTAATTGCCTTATCACCACAGACAAGACTCCTCCAGCTCAGTGTAGAAGTCTATTAAGCAATCTTGTCTTGCTGTTACCAGATATAGACCTATTCTAAAATTAAAAGAAACCCAGTCGTCTTCACCTCGCCAAGTTCTTGCAGCATCACTAGGACTCATCATTATTCAGTAGTTTGTTCCACTTGCACACACTGAGGAGATGAGACTGCCTCTCCAGACTCCCCTGGCCCCTGCTCCCCTGCCTGGTTAGGACACAAGGGCTGAAAGAAACTGTCAGCGCTGGAGTTAAATAACATGTCCCCTGAATGCTTTGAAACCCATGAGCTCAACCGTGTTTTGCAGACAAGAATGGTGTCCTGGCTCAGTGTAGGTGTCTGCCTACTTAAGAGTAACATAGGCTTCCTGTAGCGACTGCTGTGGAATGTTGTTGTTTTGGAGCTCATGCCTTCCTTTACGAGCCACGGAACCATTGCTGGTAGCTAAGTCAGTTATGGAAGGATGTGTCCAGGTCTTTCTAGAACTAGAGTCCTCAAAGACTAGTTATATCCTTCCTCTTTTTCTTTTTTCTCCTTTTTTTGGAGGGGGACAGAGTAGGAAAAGAGGGGTGCACCCTTCCAAACATGGTGCATTTCTGCAGTACTGCCAAAAGGTGACAGACAACTAAGGCACTGTACTGGCCTTGAAACAGCAGGCAAGGAAAACCGCAACTCTAAATAGCACAAATCTGAGGATTTAAGGGATACTTGGAGTGTGATGCCATTATTTCTGCAGGGAGATAAAGACACAGGCTCCTGTAGAGCACTGTCAACCTACATTTCTAGTGGGAAGCATGAATTAGAGGATGAATCACATTCCTACTGACACGCGCCCAATGAGCAATCAAAACATTTAATAGAAAACGTGAGCCTGATAGTCTAAAGATCTTCTTGTGTGCATGCCACGAGGAATAATCTATACACTTAGTAGATACATGCTTCCTACTCCCACATACTTCACACAATCCTCATGGCTATTGCAGTCTTTAAATATAAGTCTCTTGCCCTAAATAACCACAATTAACTTCCCTCAGAGATAACAGGAAGCTCAGAGGCACCAAAGCTTTTGTTTCTGGAATTTTGCCATTGGTGCTGTATAAGAACTGCACGATAGACTACTTAGGAATGCCAACATTTCTTTATCTGTTTTTGTGTATTCATTTTTTTGACTTAGTGCAATAGCTCCAAGGAACAGATGATTATTTCTATGTTAGGACACAAGGACTGTTTACCATATACAAGCCAACTTTCTATCAGTAAAACTAGCCCCAAAAGGTGTTTATCAAAAATGATATTTAATAATGCATTTTCCTACCTGTTATCTCATTAGTTCCAAAACGGTGGTAACAAGTGTATATCTTTTTTTTTTCTCCTTCTGACCAATGCTGCTCCTTCACTACCAGTCACCCTCCTCATCAATGCTTTCAGTGAAGGAGGAGCAGACATCTCTCCCCTCCTGTTGTTTTTGCTTTCTGTAACACTCAGATACCATTCACAGTTAACCAAGATATTACTGCAAACTTTTGCTGACAATTAGAATACAGCAAGGTTTGCAACCAAACGGTGTTACTTATCTGAACCACAAGAGCTAAAGCGTTGAGTACAAAGCAGATGATCAGAAGAGAAAAGGAAGAGAAAGCAGCCTTGATGCTTCAAGGCTGAAGTTCAGTACTTCCCACTGGGACTCTGAAGAACATTTTTTCTTGGCCTTGATTATTTCATGGTTGCCTAGTACAGATGATTTTGCATCTCTCTCAGAAGTACCTAGTACTTGATGGTCTCTTGCTTGCTAAGCCACCCAACTACATTTTCAACGTGCCATCCAAAATAGCTGTTTCCATAACGTTTGCCCTTTAGTTTTAAAAGGCACACAAAAAGATAAGAATTTAGCATCAAAACCATGATGTTTTCTCTTAGACTGTCCCATCATCATTACAACTTGGCAGTTCTGGGAACAATTTGACAGAAAACAGAGATGGACCAGCAATCCATGTATTATGGCAGCTCATGTATGACCATGGTGATAGGAGCACATCAGTTCTCCTCAAGGCAGCAGAGAGGGGACTGATTCATTATCACATTACCTGGCTCCAAGTCAGCCATAGTCGTGTTTTAGTCTAAGCCTTCATTTACCAAAACCAAGATATATGAGATAGGAAAGAAGTGTAATTCAGAGGTTCTCATTTTTTGTGTGGCCTGTGCTAATACAGTAGACTTCAGAAGTAGGTTTAATTAGAACAGTAAATTCAATTAAGGAGAAGCCGTAAAGTGTTTAAGCACTGCAGTGAATCGAACAATATCCTATACACTTTTTGAAAACAATATAAGGGGTTAAGAAAGGAGAAAAAGAAAAAGAGTGAAACTATCTTAAGGCCTGAAATTCGGTGGTGAAAAGTTTACTAAGCTGGATGGCTCCTATCTTTAAGACACAATATATCCAAAAATTGAGATGGTCAATGCCTTTGAAGAAAACCAAAGTATGCTACAGGATTAAAATCAACATCCCAAACTTTCCCTTTCCATGCTTTTTTTTCCTCCCCAGCAGCCAATATATACCGCTCATTTTATTTACTATTGCACACAGAAGATCAGTTCTGTATGCGATTCTCCCATTTGGTGAAAAGATAATAGATTTATACATCATTATACCAAGGCTATCTAGCTCTACAGGGGATAATTTTTGTTAAATTCTATTACATCCCCAGTTTAATGACTTTTCAAGGAGAAAAAAAAAAGCAAGCTAAGCAGATAGTCTTATTTATTTTTTAAGAAAAAAGCAGGAACTAGAACCAAACCTTCTCTTCAGGCACCAACTTCAAACAGCTGATCCAACCCTTTTCTCATATTTTCAGCCTGTTAGAAATCAGTACCAACTCCAGCATCTTTCCCACCTCAAAACTAGTAGTAGAGTGAAAAGAAAATTGGCATATGGCTGAATAAAAAAAATGTCATTTTGTTTCAGAACAGATACAACTTCATTGCTTACTTCCCTGTTCAGCAGCTGAAAAGGAACATTTAGCCTCCTTCCACTACATCAGTGCTCTTTACCCCTTACAGCAAAAAGATTCCCTGCACATGTTTGCATGTGGCAGTGGTGACCCTGACACAGCACGGATGCCCAGCTGTGCCTAAGAGGGCTGATCCTTGCCCTTTAGTGAGCGGTGGCACAGGCCAGTGTGCCCAGCAGCCCCCCGCCACCCACCCAGACTGCCGCTGCTTAGGCATTTTCTGCTGCCCTCCCCATCCACACAGCCTGCAGCTGCCTAGCTTGCATCCAGCCACTGCACACACCAGCTGGAGAACAGAATATCTCCTTTTCCCTCCAGGCAAATTCACCAGAGACACAGACCAGTACAAAGACAATTTAGGATTAGCAGAAAGGACGCTTATTTTTCTAAAGGGATTTATGCAAGAGCAGTAGCAAATATCCACCCATTTCAGTAAAAAGAGGGTGTTGGTGTAAAACTGAGTTGCAAAACTGGTTAGAGCAAAGCTACATTTTAAATGCCACAACCTTAGATCTGTTTCCATTTTGTATTACTATATAATTTATGACTATCGCTAGAAATAAGTTGGTTTTTTTTTTTTTTTGCATGATGCTGCTAGCACAATAGAGACCGTTCAGCTATGTACTGCACACCCACGGTCAGATGTACGGCATAAGTCTTGTTCTAAAAACCGTGTCTCTTAACAACTACTGAGTAAATAAGGGCTTCCTCCCTGTACCCTACTGTCTCGGCAAATTTGGGTCATTCTTTCTCTTCATGGAAAGAGACTGAAGCTTTAGAAACAGAATGGTGACTACAGCCAACCAGAATACTATCCAACCACAGAAAACAGATCCAATTTGGGGTCACAGAACAATTCCAAAAAGTTTTCGAACGACCACTGTACTTGCACCTGTTTCAAGTTCATTCCTAGAGGTCACTGTTAGCCACAGCCTACACTATGAGCTGGAACCCACCTTGCGGCACTCGCTCTCAGCGCGAGCACACGCATTTCCACTCGTACAGATTGCTTAGCCCACAACTCGGAGTCAACATTGGCTGGCTGAAAATGAACATAAAAAGCATTTGCCTCTTTGGGCGCAGCAAAATCACCACACTTCCAGTTAGCTAGTGCACTAAACAAGCCACACAGGTGATGTAGATCATAGAGAGAGAAACAGTATTACTGAGCCAGATGCAACAACTGTGAGTATAAAGGTTTTAGGAAACATAAAACCCCAGCAGCTCATACTGATCAAATAAACTTTTTGTATAAACTCTATTTTAATGATACCATGAAAGATACTGAGAAATTGTGCCAATTCTGTCTCTAAAAATTAAGTTTTCTTCGAAGGAGGGTCATGTAGGTAGTGTTAATGTTTTCATTTTTACAATAGGAAGCACACACCATTTAAATAATATTTTCCATTTTATACGTCGCATGACAACAGTGCTCTTATTCAATTAATATGAAAATAGAGTGGGAAGCAACTTTTTCCTTCACTTCACTATTGTCTACGTATTTAAATCTGCATGTCAAGAACCTCCTACTGTATCCATTGAGCACCAAAAATACACAAAAATATCACATTCTAAATTGAGTGTGACTCTGCATATATCACTTGACACTTTTTTTCATAGCATTCAAACCACAAAGCCTGATCATGCTCCATTTCTTTTCTTTTAAATGATTTATATTACAAAGCACTTTTTCTTTTAAGAAATAATCAAAAAAGAATACATTCATGACCTAACAGTCTAATGCTCCTTAGCAGTAAGCTACCCAGCTCAATGTCTTCCTATTATTAAGATCTAGGCACCTCCGAACCTCATCATAAGAAGAAAATAATCTGCCATAGTTCTTTAATATACGCTGTGCTCAAGCAGTTGCATATGCATCACTTTGACTCCATTTCCATTGCATAACTAGAATGCAACTAGTCAACAAACCTTTCCACATAGACTTGGATATTACCTTTGAAACAATAAGCAAGTGCAGAAAACATCCTACACTTTGCTTTCAAAAGTGTCTAAAAATCTGTGACAAAAGGTTTGAAGCCGCAACATTTTCAAATAGCATAAAAAATGAAAAAAATAACTTTTATCCCTATGATTACAGCATACAAATGTTTCTCACCGTGCCCAGATTTCAGAGGGAGAGGTTGATTTTCACAAGCAAGTCTCCAAATGCCTGAGATAGGCTTTCAGATAGCTTCCTTGCCCTTACCTAGCATAAAAAACCATGTCTATTACTCACTTGGAGCTTCATCGCACAGGGTAGCAAGACTACTACTTCAACAAAATATCCAAACATTCTATGGAAATTAAATGTATCATCATGAAACATTTTCTGAGCATGACATTCCAGAAAAGAGATGAGTCACTGCTTTGAGTTAAGACACAGCAGTCTGAAGCATTCTTGTGATAATTAATGAGCTGGATTGTGTTGCAGGAGTGCTGCACTGCCTGATGCTAGCTAGCCAAGGGGGTCATTTAGAAAAATATTTGCAATAACTTTTTGAAATGCCAGCTCTGAAAGATGACCATAACAACGAGCATGTATAGCCTCAGGCTCATCTCACTTGAAGTCTTGTTTCAGCAACTGCTATTGGTCTTCTGCCATACTCATAGCATGGTCATAACGTTATCTGCAGCAGCTTGGAATGTTTTATAAGCAGTTATAGCGCTCACTGACATGGTTACCTCAGCTGATGTGCGGGTTACACTGCACAATTCAGTGACCACGTTTACGCATATCATCCTCCACATATTGCTTGCACTTTAATAGCAAAGACAGTTACTTAGCTCTATCATTTGTCATAACTATGTGCCATTTTCCAGAACAGTCCTCTGTAAAAAAAGGCAGGATGACACCAGGCAAAGTATTTAGTGTTTTCACTGGAATCTTCAGGTTTCCTTCCACATATCACCAATATTCCTCATAATCATGCTGAAGCACACCTACTGCTTTGCTGAGAAATGAAATATCCCGATTAACTCATTCTTGTCTCCACTTACAGACTGTTAAAGCTTTACTTAAGCAGTTAGTCAGAAGTCTACTAAAGGATTACAATGTACACTGTCAACACCAGGAGAATGATAGACAAGAAAATCAAATGCAAACAGAGTCAAGAAAACCTGCCCTTTATTATTGCAGGCAATAGCAGAGACAGCTCAAGCCTACAACCACGCTCCTTTCCTAAGCACGACTATTAGTTGCGCTTTCAGTGATTCCATTTCAGCATATTTTCCATCCTTCAGTCACTCAGTAAGAAGACATGAACTTGCAGAATTAAACCCACAGTTTCAAGTAGCAAACCCAAACAATTACCTGCCCCTTATTTTATACGATATTCTTCTTTGCAGGAGAGGAAAATGGTAGATTAAAAGAAAAGAGCAGTCTTATTCAGTCTGATGGTTTTCAGGAACACAGTTATAACTGGACATTTTACAGAACATCTGAAAAGTCCCTCTCTCACACCCTGGAGAGATGAAGGAATTACATAAGTGAATATATGACAGCTAATGACCCGCAGACCACACCACTGAATAGCCTGAGTTCAAAAGCACATGAACACATTATGGATTTCAGGGTGTCCAGAAGCTCCTCTCCTTACTGAAAAGCACAAGCGGACTTTGTGCAGCAGGGAGGGTGCAGGTGGGAGAGAGCAGGCTGCACGAGGCTCTGGGAGATGGCATAAGCTAGGAGAGCCTTGCCTCCAAAATGAAAATGTGTGTGCAATAACAGTAAGCCATCAATTTTTTAAAGACGACAGGCAAGATCAAGAGTTCAAGACCTGCGTAATTGCTTGATGACATTCCAGAGGCCTGACTTAGCTGCAGCAGACTGTGCATGGAAGAGATCATCTGGTTTTCAGAGTAAACTCATGTGATTTTATTAAATAAGATGGTGAACCTACCTCTTTTTTTTTTTTTTTAAACAAAGGTACAACAGAAAGAAAACATTTATTCTTATAACAACTTTGGTGAACAATATCACTCTTTTCTGCAGAAAAGGAAAACAAGAAGAATTTATTTTTATTAAAGAGATCTGCTCTTGCAGCATGCTAAGATCTCTGGAGAAACATTAGATAAATAAATCATTATCCAATAGAAAACCTGCTTGTGGAAATTAGATAATTTTATAGGAATTTTTATGACAACAGATTTGCACTTCAGCAGAAGAATCCTGACTTGATTTATTTAGGTAATCTGTATTTATTAGAGTTTCTTGTGTTTACCATTTAAAGGAAACAGCGATTCTAGCCACTCAGGCTTTCTTTATGATGGAGGGTTTTCAGAAGCCCTTGCCATAAGCCTGCTTTCCTTCTACTATATCTAGTCTAAGCTTTACTCTAGCCTGTAAGAGTAGCTGAATACAGCCAGAAGCCAGGATTATATTACAGAGTATGTGACAGGCAATAAATTAATTTGAATCCATCCAATTATAATAGTCTCAAAATAAAACTTTAACTGTTGAATTATAATTGTCAAGAGACTGACTTAAGTGTGAATGCCAAAGAGATTGCTTTATAAACATCTACTATTTAAAAACTTTGTCAATAGCTTGATCAAATGCCATCCATAAAGTTGTCACTGTGAAGACTATAGGTGATATGGAGAGGTAAATGATGAAATGTCACAGAGAAAGGAATCTGAGCAGAAGTTAGGACAATACATGGCGAAATATAGCTAAGGTAACAAATTAAATGCTATGGGACAGACTGAGTAGAAAACTATCTGTGAAAGGGCAGCTCTTGGGCTCAAGATGAGAGTCAGAAAAATAACTACCAGAGCAACCATGTGGCCTTGCCATGCAGAGCCCCTGTTCCATGTGACTCACCATGCTAAAAGGCCACTGATGCCTGTTATATAGCATGGTTTTTAAAGGCAGCAAGCCCTAAGACTGGAGTTTGAACAAGCCCTGTCCCCAAAAAGCTGACTTCAGTCCAGAACTCCAATCAGAGTGAACAGTGAATGACAGACGAGCGGGATACAAGTCAATACAGAAACACTAAGAGGGCAGAGGTGAAGTTTAATGTGTGAACAAAATAAAGAGAAAGTGGGGGTTTTGATCCCTTATCCCTGCTTTGCAGTCATTAATCTGACACTAAAAATGAAAAGAACATGTTTGAAAGGAGCAAAATTTACCATGCAAGCCACTAATCTACCATCTAGTGCTGTCCCAAAGTATACCAGAATATCAAGCTTTCACTGATCCTAAGAGGATGTAATCAAATGGAGACAAAGAGAGCAGATGGTATCACCATCTCCATCACATTTTGCCAAACTTTAATCACTATACAAAACTCACATTCCCACTACCAATTTTCACATCTCCTTCCCTTTAATTTAGTTCACTTTTTGCTTTCTTTTAAAAGAGTCTGGCAAGACTGCATCTTTCGCAGTACTGTTGTAGACCTGCCACCAACACCACAGACACGGCAAATCTTTAAACACCTCAGATATTGGTCCAGGTTTCCAATACCTTGAAGTTTCTGATAAAGGCAGTGATTTGGGCCGATCTTTCTCTAGCAGTGAAGCTGCAGCTAAGAGCAGAATTTTCATGCCCATTTGAATGTATCAGACATTCAAAAACAGGAGACTGAGTGCAGACTGCAACAGCCTGAAAGAGCTACGCACTCTAAAGCAGAGAAATACTAAGAAGTCAAGAGGCATTTCAATTTTGTACTTGTCTACAGAGAAAGTCTTGCTGGAATGCTACATTCAATTCTGATGCCCCGCTTTTAATAAGAATGTGAAAAAAATAAAAAAAGATTTAGAAAGGAATTAAAAAAAAATACTTAAGATTTTGAATTAAAAATGCAAAAAAGCAGCTTATCCTAGAAGTGTAGCTAAGTGACAATATCATCATGGTGTGTAAGGACCTGCAGAGAGAGCAGAACGTGATGGCAGAGAAAGCTCTTCAATGTGGTAAGGGTGGATAGAACAAGGATGAAATAATTGAACCTGGAGCTAGGCATGTTCAGATAAGAAATAAGAGATACAGTTGTTATGGTAAGAGGTATTCATAGTTTGCCCAGGATTCTCCATCACTGCACACTTTAAAATCATGACTGGATGGGTTTAAACACAATACCTAGTCTAATTCAGCAAAGGTGCTGGATTTAAAGCCAGCTTTCAGAGGAGCTCAGTGACTCATGCTAACATGAAAGGTCAGACTTGATAATCACAGTAGTCATTTATGGCCTTAATATATACAAATCCATGACTTATTTCTCACCTTAATTCTAAGACAAGGTCAGAAAAGTTACAGACTAAATTAGCTCTTTTACATTCAGTCGTATGGCCATATGTTCCTATGCTTTCCATGCCAAAGAATGCTGTCATTTGCTTAAAAATCTGCTTTCAAACTGTACATACAAGCTAAATTAACCTGATTGCTGTATGTGCTCATTCTAATTAACACCACAGAACATGGTCCACACACAAAAAAAAAATTCCATACATGACCTACATTATCTGAAAATAGGTGTAAGATATGAAGAAAATAAGTCTGGGAAAACTACAGTATAATTCTGACCTGGAGAATTAAATGGTTTCATGCATCATCATCTGCTCATTTGTCATGCCTCAAGTACAAATGCAGGGATTAACTATCTATAAAAAGAAATTTGGGAAAGACTATGGTAAATATATATACGCTGCAGTGAATTACTTCTACCACTTTCAAGTGTGCATACACTCTAACATAAATCTCATAAGCCTTTACTCATTTAAAATTACATATTTTAGACAGCCAGGTAGAAAGTCATGGAAGAAAAATCCACTGAGAACTTCTGAATCCAAAGTCATCATTTTTGAAAGTTGTTGGAGTTGGGGCGATCATCCTTGGACACCACTATTACGGATTTCCTCTGTTCTTACACCCATTTGGTATTGCTGATATTAGTTTCCCTTTCAGAAAAAGGATACCAAGCTAGCTGGATGTTTGGTTTGACTCTATACATTCTTCTGTTCTTATGCTCAAATATCTTGATGAGCTGATCTATATGGGCATAGGTATATCTTACAGCATTATTGCTCTATCCTTCCTAGCTTTCGCAAAGATTTTCTGCAGCTATTTTTGTAGACAATTTTTTTTTGTTTCTTATAAGCTGTTTTTCTGTTTACTTGGGCAGTATCAGAGGGGCCATATCAAGACCTGCTAAAATACATACGCATATATTATAACTCAGAGGAAGAAGCACAGATCAAGACAAAAGTAAACAAGGCTCTATTGGGTTTGAGTGACAAGGTCTTGGTAGTTGTGTGGCTTCTGGGAGAAACTGCCACTCTTTGTGATTCAAGTTCCTTGGCAATTCTGGGTCATTTTGATGTGTTTATTGCAACATGACAAAAAGGTATTTTATATATTATCCCACACAATGGTAGAATGTTGATATCTGTAGGAACAGTTTGAATCCTGTGCATTTTGGAAATATTTTCAATCTTCATGTTTCTATTCATTAGTAGAATGCTTACCTTTAAGTCAGACATCGTTGTAATACAAATATTTAAAAATAAACAGAAGTCTTACTGAACTCACTTGGAACAGTGAAGGAAAACATGAGGAAAATATATTAACTTTTTTCAAACAGACAAAATCCAGTAGCATTTCAAAAATCGTAACAAAGTGTTTTATCTTTAAAAAATTGACTTCTCCTATGGCTTTAACTCATGCAAATCACAAAGTAGTACCTTGTTTGAGCTGAAGTCACTCAGTCTCTGGTTGACTCTCCCATACAATGCTTTCTTCCCACAGAACCTGAAAAAAAGATGGCAATTCTTTAAAAACATCTCCCTTGAGGGCCATAATAAGTATGCTTAGCTAATGGGAAAAAATTAGTATTGTTCCTAACATAGTTTTTGCATTTTTGAGAACACCAATATCTATACTTTAAAAGCTACAAATAAATTAAGTGCAAAAGAAACCTGGAAAAAGTTACCTGGTGAGTAATTTCATGAAAGGGAATGCTTAAAAAGCCTTGCACAGTGCTTCTAAAATAATGCAGACATGCATTGCCATTCCTTTTCTGTCCAGAAGAATTTAAGAATAGGGATACGCCACAATACCAGACAGAGAACCAGAATTCCTTATTTGAGTATAACATTTTAATTGTGTTAACAAAAGCAGGAGCAAATCCAGGCAGATGTAGAGCCCGAAACAAAATTGTGTACTGTAGGGTATCAGCAGCTCTTTAAAAATTAATCTATTCTATTCTGAAATTACTGCTATCCCAAAAGGTCAATAACTAACTGCATGTTATTATCACTACTTGCTTTAATGAAACCAGATTTTTCTCTCTCTAATTAGCACTAATAAGCTCTAGTTAAACCAGTTTACAAAGATATGAACAAAAAGCACCTCTATCATCTTAATTTTACAGTGGGGTAACACACTGATTATTCAAAAAGTTCACCTCTTCTCCAAATTTACAAATGAAAATAACTGAAGCCATAGTCTCTATACTAGACACAATGTCTAAACAAACACAGTCAGTGAAAAGCAAAGGAAGAAAAACATTTAAGATTAATTATGACCCTGATGAGATTTTAGTTGTAGTTTGCAGAGAGGTAATAGGCTAGATCAGTGCTTTCCTTCCTTTCTGTACTTTTTAAACAACCAGTTAATCTGGAAGAAAAGGCCCGAAACTGTGTTATGGGAAGTTCTGGAGGACTTCTTCCACATCTATTTGGGTCAAACCCTATGGAAGGTTACATCTGCTATATGTTGTGATCAGTCTTATGAACCAATTACCACTTCCATGGCTGTTCAATGTGAAAGATGTGCTTCCTACTAAAAAACATCCAGATTCCCCCTCTGGTTTAGCAATGGATGCCTGTGACTGTAAGAAGGGGAATGGGTCTCAGAAGCACATAACTGGAATAGAGTGACCCCAACAAAGGAAACAGTAATTTTGTCTCATCCTGACTGGCTGCTTCTAGGTCTCTGACCGATCCAACACAACTGGAGACATCCAGATTTGGAAAAGGAGACAAAAATGCCCACTAACTCAATGAAATCTGGTTAGAAAACCAAGACCCAAAAAGAAGACCTTCTCCTGCCTGACAATGGATAGTGCTGATGAAAAATTTGTCCTGAGAACTGTGGTCTTATAGCAATGCAAAAGCTTTTCAGTGGAAAGTAAAGCCAGTCAAAATTGAGACGCTTTTTCATATTTTATCAAGGATTCAAAAGCCTGCTCACTACAGTGAAAATAAATCATGCTGCTTTGCGGCATGTTTATGAGGAACAGACAACTTTGTCATAGCTACGTCTTAAGCGAGCAGGCAGGAAAAACTGAATTCCCAGTGTTTTCACATACACCAGTCCTGAAATTCTTCCTATTGAAGCAGCCAAAGGAAAAAAACCATCCACTCCATGAACAGAGAATAACCCCTCGGATCATCAGCAAGAGGCCTCAAAAATAAACACCAGCCTGTAAGTTGATCTTCACAAACCAGTAACAGCCAGTGGCGTGAGACAATTCTGGCTAACAACTGGGAGAGGGGGGTGTCAATCCCCATGAGCAGGAATAAAATTTTCCCTTTTCGTAAGAGTTTCTGACCATTTCATGTTGTTCTTGTCAACTTGCAACTATTGCTGAAATTAATCTGCTGCTTTGGAAAGAATACTCTCAGAAACCAGGCTTCTCTTGTTTCACCAAAAGTGAAGACAGTCGAATTCCTGTATTCCTTACAGAGGCCTCTGTCCTCCCCACGTACCTCTCCTGACAAGTCCAGAGACCTGCCAATGTGCCTTTTTATGAGCTGGCATAGCTAATAACTCTAGTTTAGCTTTAGAACACAGAATACATTTTTCTGGCATCAGAAATTAGAGAATTGAGGCATAGCTTCACATTTTTAATTTGAGCAGACTGCCACAAACAGATACAAATTGTCTATGAACCAGCAGAATCCACAACACTCAAATTCTAGAAGAAAAGAGAATGAGCTTGTAACAGGCAGATTCTCTGAGACCGAGTTGATTGCATTACTCTTTTTATTGACAAAACAAAATTTGTAGGTGGAGGCTCTTAGATTTAAATATATGGGTTTTAAAGATTTAAAACTGTGTTGCATAAATTTACTCTCTGTTAATTCTTATCAGGTTGGAGATGAGGTCTACCCTACAGAGTAAAAGATGGCTTAAGAAGTGCAAACAAAAGATAACATTAAATGACAAGCGTATGAAGCTTGGAGGCATCATTGGTTGTCCTATTTAATACTTCTAATGATGATCAGGAAGACAGTAAACAACACAGTAATGAACTCTCCAGATCAGGAGGAATAGAAACATGAGAAATTACCAGCAAAATGCTATTTGGAAAGTCACAGGCAAAGACATCTGGGAAAAAATAATTCAAATAGCTGGCCTACACATTTTCAGTAATAGGGAAAACTGGTACTTGATGATGCAATAAAGCAGCATATGTACGTTTTCCTATTTAGAGACACATGTATGCGCATACTATTTATATATATATTGGGACCAGATACAGGCAGGAATTCTCTAATTGACTACAGCTAATAGGAAAACATGGACATTTTCAAGAAAGCATTTGGAAATTTCTCAAAACTGATTTTGTTCTTTAAAGAAAACATGAAAAATTTTAGTTTGGTTTTAGGATTGAAGGAAAGTTACGCAGCACAACCAGCTCCATGATACAAACTAAACTTTACCCATGAGTTTATGCCAAAGGTCCCAGTTCGTGTCTGAACTCTGAGTTAAATTTCCAAGCTCCAGCAGTCAAGCTACATCCTTGTTAGTGAATTAATTTTTAGGAGTCTAACTAGACAGCTATGAATCAGGAGTTCAGAGGAAAACAATGAAAAGAATAAAAACCAGAGAGAGTAGTTTGCAAAAGAGGATTGAAAGGACCTGGACACATTTATGATGGCTACAGGATAACTCAAAGAAAAGGGTGGGCCAGCCTTTGGCTGTGCGAAGAGACTCTCAGTATCAGACAATCATAAAACAACTATTTCCCAGACTAATTAAGGCAGGGGAAACTTTTTTTTTTTAAAAAAAAAGTCCACAACTATTTCACTGTTAAATATTCTTGATTACAAAATACTGTCCCAAGTGAAGCTGCAACATTTTCAAGCACGTCAGCCAGCCCAGAGCGTGTGTATAAGATGGGACGTCCGTCACTAGTACTTTGATCGATTTCATAGGTCTGTCCATTAATAAATTAATTCTTTCAAAGACATTCATTAACGTATTGACTAATATCACTTTAATAAAAAGAATATTTGTCTACCTAGTGAAATGTCTTGGCTCTTTAGTCCTTTAAAATACACATTAGTCCTGTTAACTCTCTGAAGTAACAAAGGACAGAAAAATCTAATTTATTCCTATTTAAATGTAAAGACAGAAATAGATTTATACAAGAGTTTTCCTTGTGTTATAAATAACATAAGAAGGATCCAAGATAGACACAGAGCACTATTTCAAATATTACATGTATGCAGCTACACCAACATAAAACTTGCACTGCCTCAAGCATCTAAATATAAGCAGCTTTTGCTCCCCCACTATACTCCTCGAAGAAGCTCAATTTTAACTATTTCACACTTCCTGCTTATAAAAATGATGGCTGAAAAGGGGCATGGAGAGGACTTGTTAGTTATCAGAAACAGTAACCCCACAAGTTAGTGCAGACTCCAAACCGATGACACACAGGCAGGGCGATAAATACAGAGGTAATGTAATTTAACTCCACAGCCTACGCCATGGCATAGTAAAATCTCACAAATAAAATTTAAATAGGCAAGCAAATTTGAAACCAGAAGTGCTACGTAAGTCTGTTAGGTTTTGCAGTTAAAGCGACAGAGTGCGCCTGGCTTTTCAGAGAGGGATCCATCAAAAAAAAAGAAAAAGCTAGATCACATCAACTCTGCATATTGAAACAAAGCACTGTTTATACCCAGTTAATTGGCACAAATGCCATTCCTGAAAAGCTCCCATCACCACCCAATTTGCTTAAGTCCAGCAGACCCCTTTGAAGCAGCCTGCCTCTGCCCTTTAGGGTCAGCAAAGCTAAACCACGTGGCGGTTGGGTTTGTAACCCGTGTCCTAACGTTGTAATAATGCAACTACAGGCAACAGCTATGTGTTATGATCTTACTACTTTGACTTTTAAAATCTTCTGCTTTGTAAAAACCACACAAGCAACATTATTAGAAGAGCGCTTAAAGTTTAATAATTTTCCCTTTAAAAAAAATAAAATCTAATTACAGTAAATTTTCAGCAAGTTCTCAGCAAGCTGTAATTATTCCTTTCCTCTTCTAATATTGAAAAGCAATTAAAAGAAAAAGACCAAAGATTAGTTAAAGGAGAAGTGGTGGAATCGGTAGGTACAAAATCAGATTTTTACAGGAGCACAGGGGTTAGATTCACATAAAGATTTAGGGCCAATTCCAAACATGGGGTTTGAACCCACATCCCAGACTGGTGTGACTGCTATACCCGTAAGTCCTACCACTCAGGTAGACTTGACACAGGGTTTTGCCAATAAAGTGGTCATAAAGCTTTGGGGAGCCCAAGTTGATTCATGCCCCACCAAGGGCACAGCTTGTCCTTGTTTCTGAAACATGACTCTGCACCTGACTCATGGACATGGCTCTAACTCACCTCCAGGGAACCTGCATACCAAAATCAAGGCTATTGGTTTAGCTGGGGAGTCCATCCACTCAGCATTAGTCACTGCAGTTCTAAGCATCTTTAATTCTCATCCTTAATTCCCCTTCACTGTTTTAGTTATTTGTATTGGTTACCACAAGTTCATGATTAACCTAGGCAGAGTAATCCAAAATTTCATAGGACAAGTCCTCTAGCTGCTCTAAGCCACTGAGGGCAGATTCTTCAGGTTCTGAAAGGCACATGTGGAAAAAAAAAAAAACAGTTAAAATTTCAAAAGGTAAAACACAGACTTAACAGGTAACAAACCAGAATTCTGTTTCAAATAAAGGCACATGTGGAAAAAAAAAAAAACAGTTAATAAAATTTCAAAAGGTAAAAAACAGACTTAACAGGTAACAGACCAGAGTTCTGTTTCAAACAGCATTTTAAGCTAAAAAAGTGGTTTCTGTAGTTGCAAATGACATAATTTAAACTGATGAAAAAAATATCAAAGGAAAGCTACACCAACTCAAGAAACAAAACCACCTGTTCAGGTGGGGATCACTTGATTATTGTGGAATAAGATAATCTCTGTTGTAAGAGTTTGGGGGGGGGGGGGGGGGGGGGGGGGGAAAATAATATCAAAATCAAAAAATGAATCCGAGAAGCCTGATGCTTCTTGAGTATTACATAACTTCTGAGTGCGATTTGAAAAGGAAACCCGACTCTGAATTGAATGTAATGGAAACGCATGGCAAATCTGAAGAAGTAATTAAAAGCTGGCCAAGACAGGCTGGTCAGAGTCAGATAATTTGGAGTAAATGGATACCCTCACCATGTTGTAAAAGTACTTTCAGTAGAGAAGAAAATAAAAAACTGCTTGAGACTACAGATATTACATTGCAGATTATAAAGAAAGCCTACATTTATCAGGAACCTAGATAACACCAGCAATAATCAATTTTTTTCTCTTTCCC
>NW_009259424.1:4767414-4801181 GCF_000687185.1 Egretta garzetta | reverse complement strand
TTATCAGTGACTACAGTGCCAAATAGCATCTTTTAGACGCTCTGGCTTTTGTCATCTAGTGTTCACCAACTACTGGACTGGGGTTCCCAGATGGTCTCAGCCCCAGTCCTTGGAGAGGTCCAGGCCAGGAACTAAGCAGGGAAATCACAGTGGGAGATAAACTTCTAGAACTCTGAGGGTTACACTTACATGGAAATTTCCAAAGCAAGTGAAATGAAGTTCCATTTGCTGGAACTTACTGGATTTCATCTCCTGGGCAAAAATTATTAGATAAAAAAAAAGTTACTTTTCATGCATGTTCTCTGGTAAGTGAATTGTAAAGGGACCTGAGTCAAGGGCTCACAGTCACAGAGTAACATGTACTGAAGTACAACTTGCTCTACGTACATTCCCCTTTTAAAACACATTAATTTAAGCATTGTAGTTTGCACAATGCATCTTTTATCCTACTTTAAATCACTTCCGCATTCAATAGCGAATCAAGGACACAGCATTGTCCAATCTCTTCATAAGTCCAATCCTTTTCCCTTTAAGAAGAGAAGTGAGTATATGTCAAAGCCACGTGGCTTCTCCACCTACAACCAAGTGATTTATTTCCTCAAGAAAAATAGAGCAGATAAGAAAGGATGATATATTGCAATGTGCTCCAGCAAGCTGTTGCAGCAGTGCCCCAAGTAGCACTGACCTGTACTTGGTCACACCGTGTTTGTTATCGCTGCCCTCAGAGATGAGCTACATCCCCACAAAGAGCATGCCTCAAATACGGGAGGCACTCTGACACGAAGCGTAGGAAGTACACCTGCTATCTCTGCCCATCTGCCATGCAGAGAACAGGACCAACCAAAAGCCCCTGCTGAAATAGATCTAGCATTGCAACCAAATGAGAAAAGCTTTTGACCAGATATACAGCATGGGGAGGAACATTGTGTGCTTGCTTTCCAGCAGCTGAGAATAATCTGGAGAAGATTCAAGGCAAATAATTTGAAAGTAGTCTCTGAATGGAAATAGCTCTACAGGAAAAGTTAAAAGGAACAGAGGAGATACCAAGAGGCACCTAACCTTTGAACACAAGATATTTGCTTACTTCTAAGAGTGAACCTAATCCATGTGTGAGTTGTCCCTGTAAATCTGCTCTGTTTGCCATAAAAGATGAGGTTCCAGAGAAAAAAAGCATTCACACATTAGATCTTTATCCCTTGAAGAGAGACATACATTGCTATCTGAATTCGTCAAGGAGACCAGGCAAAAGAAACTATTCTCTCACTTTTCTCAGCAGTTCATTCCACTGTGATGATAGACGAGGTTTTCTCCCCCCTTTGTTTTACTGCATGAGAACTAATATAAGGACTAAATTGAATTGAGCTGACGGGAGAAGTTGTGGCAATGTACAGGTGCATGTCTTATCTCCAGAAAGCTCAGCACAAACAGCTTGACAAAGGCAGCTCACCATAGCATTGATATTCTGTCAAAATAAATAATATCTCCACCACAATAAGAAGTCAAAATCTTTTATGAATGAGACCTATCTGTAAGACCCTGCACAGAGATCCCTATGTAGGTCTTCTCTGCACAGAGATTTATGAACGCAGGTTGGTGACTATTGATTTACTGTAGCCTTTTGATCCCAGGCTGTGATCCTGTTAGCTCCCACAGAGGAAGGACAGTGAGGCCCCACTGCATGTGAGGCTTCTAAGAAATCTCTCTACTGCAGGCAAGTATATTGGGATGACACAATGGATGGATATGTCCTGGGCCGTATGCTGAGTAAATAAGTCAAGATGTTGCCATGGAGTAGATTCATATCTCTTTGCAAATATGGTAAGTCATTAATACCTATAATCTTTAAGCATTTTTGAGAAAGGACTATCCGTTCTACTCAAATTTTAGAGCAGCTCTGCCTTTCAATACAAGAAATGTTTCTTGTTTATTGCTCTATCATATGTTCAGGGATAAAGCTGAACAGCTGTTGTGAATCAGGTTCATAAATCTCAGGCCATATTTGGACAGAATTACTAGGCAGGAGCATTACACGAGGCTAGGGTGAAGAAAGGGGAAGTTTAAGTTAAATTACAAATGCTTGTTTTGTGACACTCCATTTAGTTACTGAAAAGTTAGTAGAGATCAAGCTGTGCTGAGAACTGATGCATGGTCATCTGATTAGGAACAGGGTTGTAGCCCTTCCCATGCAAGCAAAATACGTGCTGCACCATGAGGTGACTACAAGTCATTCAGAGACATCCTGCCTGAATCAATCAGCAGCAGCAGATGAGAAATTCCAGCCAGAAACTCACTGAAGTCCCCTCCTTGTTCCTTCAAAAAGTTTAGACCTCTGCCTGCAAAGTGACTTAGCATTTTGCAGAACGAAAGCCATTGTAGGAAGTTATTTGAAATCAATTCTACAATTGCATCCACTTACAGTACACTTAGCAGCTTTCTGCGACAAGAACGACTTGACCTTGAGCAGCACATGTTTTATTTGTGACATTAGAACTACAGAAGTATTTCTGTTTCACCACAGAAAGGAAGCAGGTCTGATAGACATTCATCCTTACATGCATCAAGTTTTGAGCTACCCAACAAAATAGCCAGAAGTTGGCCAAGTTCGGCTCATTGAATTTTACCTATAGCATAATAGATATTCACATAATACTGGCTACCACAATTTGTTCCACTTCCATTCATCATGTATTAGCCACAAGTCAGTTGTAAGACAACATACAGCTGGTACTTTATATACAGGAACACATTCTCATCAAGTGTAAATAGCCATAGCGCTCTCATTTAAGAGACTTACATGAATGCACGCAAGCTGGAAATCTGGCCTATAGCCTGCAAAGCAATTGAAATACATGAGGGTGCTCTGAGATGAAAGGTGGTTTCTACAGAAAATATAGCATTTTGTTACATACTAGAGCAGACCAAGCTCTAGACTAATGATGTGCATTACTTCCTGGGATTTAACACCTCCTAAACTCAGCTTCTTTTTAATGTTTATAGGTATCCTCTTGGCCAGACTGGGCACTTCTGAGCACTAGCAATGAAGCAGTGGTAATGAACTACAGAGAAGCAAAAAGTCAGAGAGATTGTATTTGAATCTCTTGCAGTTCCACCTACTGCAACACTAAATCAAAAGAAATGGATTCTCCCTCTGTTCAGTGGGATTTGCCTATCATTTATCCTTTGTCTGTAAGCCATTAGTAAAATACCAATTGACCCATATTATTTTTTCTCTCTTTTTAAGTCTTTTTTTTTTTTTTTTTAAGAACAGTTTCTGTGGTTTTTCTCCATCTCTCAGTGTAGCATCCCCCAGCCGTCCGTGAATCTTTGAAAAGGAATCTCCATCCACAAGAAAATAAAACGGGGCAGGGGGGGGAAGATGCTATTATGAGATTGATTAGGCCAACGAGTTCCACAGACTTCTCACTGCCTGGGCAGAGCAAGATGATAGAATTTCAGGATCTCAACAACTTTGGGTCACCAAGGTGGGTATAGAGGCCTGGAGCAGCTGAAGGTAAAAAACCATAGGTAAAAATCATGAGAAATGTTTATTGGAGAGAAGACTGCATGGTGACCTATGGATTTCACTAAGTATAGGTCTCAGAAAAACATGCCACAGGAATGAGCTACAAAATCTCCAGTCCAAGATTGGAGAGCCAGGCATTTAAACATTAACAAAAATAAGTTTCCTGCCGAGCTAGGAAAGTGCACCCCTTCCTGTGCAAGCTGCACCTTGCATCTTTCTGCCAACCCTGTTAATTACCAGCTGAGAGCAGAGGCGAGACAACTCCAGCATGGGATGCACTTCAATTATTGGAGGCTGGCCTCCTCTGAATTTCCTATTACCAAGGACTCTGCCTTTCTTGCTTTATTTCTTCCCACCTAACTACCCTGTTCTAATTTATAGCTTTGCAGTAGCAACACTGTAGTTAAAACCGAAATGGCACTTCCACTCTAAACCTCTATTTTATTCCTTTCATTTGAGTTCATTACTTCAGTTACCATAAAAATGTGCTTTCTGGCAATCCTTGTCCTCCTCTTCCCCCTCCACTTCAGCAAAATATATTTGTCATTCCCCAAGGACACTGGATGGCTGATCCTGTGCTCTCTCTTTCATGGCCTGTAGATTTGTCTTTGATGACAGCTTCTGGAGGTAAAAGCCCACAAGGATACTGCTGTAGTGTTTGCCTAGGAGCAAATCTGAGTTTTCAGAGAACATAAAGGAACATATATTTGCCCTATATACATGGCAGAAGGAAAGAGGAGGGGCTTTGGCCTCTGCCCTGACAGCACTTTACTTCTCTGCTTCTATTTTGAGGTTTCTTAGATCAGCAAAGGACCCGTCTGCAAATTTTACAAGACATGTGCATCGAAGGTCAGCATATATGACAGTCACATTAGAAGTCACACAGCCAACAGTCTCGGGCTGTACTTAGGGCGCAGGCTCCTCAGAGAGCAATAAGGTAGCCTGGGCACAGCGCTATTACCCTAAAGAGAAAACAAAACAAACCCACAAGTCTAAGACCTGTAAGTTCCTCAAATATGTTAATTTGATTAAAGATTATTGAAGGAGAGAGACCTATAAAACCACATGATCCGTTGAGAGACTTGTGGGAGCGATGAGCAAGAGCTGTTGAAACTTCACGTAGGATAATTGCTCCACCCTAAGTTATGCTGATGGGAATTTGTCAACTTTATTAACAGGTTTTATTTTGCATAAACACTCAATCCTATTTCATAGTTTCCCCAATATCATTTTAGATACCAAACCCATATTTTCTTATTAACCTAAGAGTTCCAAAATTGAACCAGGGCTTACTTTGATTCAACAACCCATAAAATTCTTCTGCACATTTGTGCGCATACCTAAGTGAAATAATGCAAAATCTCCTGCCCAGTGGAGAAAAATGGTTGCACTAATCCTCTCCCCTCTGAAAAAAAAATTTCAAAATTGCCCTATTTGCCCTTATTTTTAAAAGTGCCAGCTCTTCAAATATCTCTCCAAGGTTTTTTTTTTGTTGTTGTTGTTCTTTCGATGGCACAGTAGGTGTCATGGCAGAAATGCAATATGAAGCAAGAATGGGTGAAAATCTTGGGGTCGAACTCAAATGGCAAATCAGGGGTACTCATTCAGTGATAACCTAAGTACCCCACAAACTAGTAGGCAAATCCACCACTTCTCTCTTTTTCAGGCTGTACTTCACACTCAGCCTGTGGGACTAAAAAACTGCCACTTCTCAGTTATAGCTGCCTTTGAACAAGAAAAGCTGCTACAAACTGGTTATCTCCATTACACAGCTTTTGAATTGTCCTCTGATGCATCTGTGTAATGGCCATTCTGTGTGATAGGATGTAAGATTAGATAGGGTATTGGGAAATTGGAGCAATTGTAAGGAAATAGAAATATTATGGAGGCTTTTTGGTAGGGCTTGGCTCACACATGCTTTTTTGGAGTGCAGGGGAAAAACAACAACATATTCTACCAATTATTCCTGCCCACTCTTCTTCTTTCTTTTATTTCCATTTATAACAATTTAGAATCTCGTCGTTATTATACAATTGGCTTCTGCTGATGAAAATAGGTCAGATAAGAGGATTTTTAAATATGCTGACTACCACATCAGTTCAGTGAGTGCTGTGCGTAATGGTCATACTATACAAAAATCAATAAATGATTACAGCATAATGGAGATGCCTATTAATGACTTAAATTATAGATGATGTTTGTGACTCTTAACTGGTGTATTCAGGGCATCTTTTTTCTTGTGCTTCCTGGGATTTTGAAGGGCAAAAGCAAACATGAATGCGATGATGCAAATTTTGAAATCAGAGCTTCCAAGATGATGCTTTGTCCATCACAGATGATGCAGCCTCTGGCATCTCCAAATTAAAAGGAGATACTGTTTTTCTTCAGCTTTAGCAGGGTATAAAAAGGCACTTTTAATCAAGCCAGTGTCTTTTGGCTGTAAGAATGGAAATGGGACATTGATCTTCCCATCCTCTTCAGTAGAGGAAATATTCTTTCTACAGGGACTTGATTAAAATGCATTCCCATCACAGAAAAGTCTGTGAAGTAGAAGAAATATATTTCAGAGCATATTTTTAGAGTGTTATGTAAAAATAGCCTCCTCTTTCAAATAAATTAAAGGAAAATAATTTCTTTCCACTACACTCCAAGGAAAGTTTCTGAGATGTCTAGCTTGGGAAGCACACAAGAGAAGCAGCAGCTAGTCCTGATGTTTGCTGTGACACTGCAGTGATACTTAGAGACAATCCCGCAGCACAGAATCCTCTGCAATTTGAAGGTGTGGGGGTTTTGTCCTGAAGCAGGTTGTAAGAACTGGAAGCAAGAGGCAGTCTCAGAAACTCTTAAAAATCTGCAGACAAACATGCCTCAAGGAAAATGTCAAATTTACATCCCTTAGTGAAACTTCTACACAATGTCCCTAATTCTAGTGAGAATCTATCGCTTCTGCTACTTGAATGGCTCAGTCACAGATTTCATTTCTTCCTGATAGAAGCAGAACACAACATGACAGCAAAAGCAGAATAGGGAAAACAAAACACCTCTGATTGGATTCTCTGCTAGTGGTATTTTTGCCAGGTAAGAATCACTGTAAAAGTCTAATTTACTGAATACAATTGACCTGCAATTTTCTGAGCCATGAACGATTTTTCTGTGGAAGACTTCAGTTCCAAGATAATCCAAGGCTCTCACTCCCTTAAGTGTCTGAACTAACTACATCTTCACTAGAGAGCAAAATACTAATTTACCCGTGCTGCAAGATAGTGAGGAGGGATGAGAACTAAAGAAATAATATGGAAAATGAAGAAAGAGGGGGAAAGGAAGATTTCTATCTGTATCCTGTAATGCAAAAGACCTAATAAATATCTATGAAAGGGACCCAAGAGCAAACTTGACACCTGGAGATTTAAAGGTCCTCATCCTCAGCTTGACATAAAAGGGAAACCCACTACGGGCAAACATTAGGCATCACATACCCAGCCAGCAGCACCAGGCATTTAACATGTTTAACAACTTCTTCTGCCGATGAGATGACATTGTAGCTACCAGAGGGAAACTTCTCGTGTATCACGTCAGTCCTGGCATTGTGCTGCCTAGGATTTTTATTAACCGTTTTCTTAACAGAGATTGTAAGGCTCCCCTGGGGTTCGCCACATTTGTGGACAGGTTTCCCTTGCTTCAGATTCGACTTGACCTGTTCATATTTACAAGCTACTTTTATTCCCATCTCTGCATTGCAGTTCACTGTGCTAAATTACCGAGGTAACAAGATTCTTTAATATTCACAGTTTGTTTCCACTGGTTGTTACAGTCTATTTTTCATTCTTGCTGTCAGCCTCTTGGCCTTCTCACTATTTCCATCTTCTCTCCTGTACCAAATAATTTTTTTAATAGATATCAAACAGAAAAAAAAAAAAAAAACTGCAAGAAAAGTTACGTCATCCACCTAGAAGTCTCTGATGTCTTATAGTGTTAATACAAGAAGCTCAGACCTTTACCCCAGGGTGGTTTTTTCATAAGTTAGTCTCTGTCCAGCTCCAAAAGCAGAGGTAGCAATGTCCACATCACTCGATTGCTGAAGCAACCAGACCCCAAACAGACATGTTGCAGTAATACATTGTTGTCCTCCAGCCTCCTGAAGAACAAGCCTCACAGGTGACTGCAACCAAGAAAAATCCTTCCCTGCCCCAAGACAAACAAATGTCTGCTGTAATGGCACCAGGCAAGGAGGATTAGCTCAAGACCAAGCTACCACCAAACCCACCATGTAACTTCTGCATCAGTAGGCCCAACTTCTGAATCAGTAGGGATTCATTGACTGGGACTCCTGGCTCTCTGCTGAATTTTATCTAAGAAGCTTGCAAGAATCTTTCCAACTGAGAAAGAAGAAAGCACACGCAAACCCTCTAGACCTAACATGGGAAAAATTTATGCTTTGACTTTAGCAAACAATCACGTTTTAAACGACGGGTGCCCTGTTAGGTATTCAGGACAAAAGGGCTTTGTCCTCTAGCTCAAGGGTATCCCCGCTTTGTTTTCGAGTAGAGCAAAGAAGAGAAGAGAGGTTTTGGTTCAGAGAAGTAACCTCAGACACTTGTAAGGAAGCAATCCTGCAGGTCTGCAAGAAACTCTCGGCTTAGTACTGGGTTTGTTAATGTAATTGCAACAGAAGGTCTGGGTGATCCCCTGCCTGCCAAGCCCTGCTATCTGAGCTCACAAAGGAGCTTTCCAAGAAAAACAGACAAACAACAAAAAACTCAACCGCTTCCTTCTCTGAAACCAGACACTTTTCTGATACATTGATCAAAGAACTTGCACTTTTCTTTTGAAGCCTCCAGTAAAACAACACTAAATATTGAGAAAAGGAAAAAATGTATCTACAGCTTTTCATTAAATAAAAAGTTAAAAATAAATCATTCTGGCCTTTTTCCTTCCTTGCCAATAGCATTTCTAATGCTAATGTGTCCCTATTTCCTGACTGACTTCTTTAAGGGAAAAAAACAAGGAACGTACACATTCGAGTAATAGGATGCCTTTGTCAGTTAATTCAAAATGTGCATTTCTATTAATCAGCCAGGCCTTTTCCTTCACGCCTCTGGAATGCCTGATTTTACTCAAACTGCTACTGTCTATACACACACACACACACAAAACAAGTGATAATTCTCCTTCCTTTTAAGAACCATGCCTACCCACTGGCTCACAACAGACTTGGTTCCACAGAAAAAGCAGCAGTGCGACAATATTATAATGTACGCCAGGTCATTACTCAAAACATTGCAGATAATTTCCCCATCATTTCCATGTCCCTATGGCAGCATACTACAATCTTTCTCCTCCTACATAGGGCTGTAAAACAAGAAAAGATTACTGTAATCCTCTTCTTCCTATGTCACACCAACACTGTAATCTCCTTGCTATGTCAGAAGTAAATGTCAAGTTTAACTTAATAAGTTGCAGCAGCCTTCATTGTATTGGTAAATAGTTATGTAAGCTACTTATATATATTGAAGCATAAACACACTGATGGAAGATTGAAGTTCTAGTCTGTAATTCAATCTTTGGCTTCTTGCCTTTATAAACCACTCAGCAACACACTCCCTTTTTATGAAATTTAGGAATTAACTACAGGCTGGTATACCACTTCCTGACATGCTTGAATGTCTGTGCTAGGCTCAACTTCAGAGGTGTCTGAGCATTTGAATGCTTTCAGAGACCCCTAAGAAGGTATTTAAATGACCTGAACATAGAAAAGCATACAGCTAAGTAAGTGGAAGAACAGGCTGTCCAACACCCCAGAAGCACCCGAGGTCCTAACCAGGCAGCAAACATTCTGGCTGGCATCAGAGACAAGACATGTCTGGGACAGAACTCAAGTCACCAGACAGCACAGGTCCTTAGCCAAATTACAGCCTTGACTGTGGCCTTGGAGAAGGCTGAACCTTTGGCCTTTGACTTTTTTTTTTTTATTATTAAACAGAGCCAGCATATCTCAGAAGCTTTTTTATTAATTAAATTCAAGCCTGCAGGGGTGGTTCAAATGTCAGGCTGCAACAAGAGGAGGTGATTACATGACACAGTAAGCAACAAGCCCTTCTCTTACGATCTCAGAACCAAGTGCAGAGTAACATATACTCACTTTCAGGGCAACGGTAAGATTGTAGTCCAAGACACAGAAAGCTTTGTGAGAAACTACCTCATGTTTTGCAAAACAAAGAGGTAGTCTCCATAAACAGGTCTCAGTACTGCAGAAACACTGAAGGTCCATGGGAAGAATACCCAAACTGCAGCAGAGGGCAGGGGCATATTAACCTCATTGAGGCAAAGTACTTACATGAGACTAGAAAAAGGAAAGTGATTGTTCCATTATTTGTCTTGTATTATTAAAAACATCTGCTTGTACAAATAGCTATCATGACTAATCATGAAGGAATATTAATAATATGTCTTAGGACTTTTCCTAGTAAAAAAAGATCAAATTTCAACAGAAGTTTTACAGTGCTTTTCACATCAGACTGAATCAGAGGCAGACATTCAAGGGAACAGGCAGTATCAGGTGGACGGTGGACATCTTCCAAAGCAGAGCAGATGAAATAGCGTCTAAAATGAAAAGCCAAGGCCTAGAAATAATAAATGCAGGCTTAATAAGTTTACGCATAAGCTCCATTTCCTGCCAGTCCCTGCAGCCTCAACACTACCACTTTATTCTTTAACAGATGTGAGAACTGTCCATATAACACCCCACTTCCACAATGGACACTGTGTTGGACTCAAGGAGGGGAATATACTTGTAACTGTAACAAGGGATAATGACTGTCCTGTAAGACCTGCTGAAAGAACGGAGGAATGTCTGTACATAGCAAAGGACACAGCAGGTTAAATATTTTTGTAACATACAAGATGATGAAGAGGAATGAAGCAGAGAAAACGCATCTGGATTCCAGCAAGTAGTGCTAAATCCAGTGAATAACCATCTGGCACATGGAATTCAGTTTCTATTAACAAAAAAGGCACAGAAAAGGGGACCACACTTTCCCTGAAATGAGGCCACTACAGAGAAGAATTGCTGGACAAATTTCCAGCTACTATGAGAGTCTTAAATGCCATCTAGTGCCAGTAAAAATGCAGAATAAGCTGGCGATGAATCATGACCCAATAAAATCAGTATGTGTTCTGCTATTAGCTTCAAGCAGGTAAAGATTTCACCCATGGAATGATGATGTCTAATAGGACTGCACTGAAAGACGTTCATATTTTCGTAACAGAACTAAACATGTTAATACGCAGTCAGCAGAAGTACACCCTAGACACTGCACATTCAAGTTCAGATTCAACCTTTAAGGCAGCTTTACCTCAAGGGTTATAACTAAATTTTTCATACAACTTCTTCCTCAGGTATGGCCATATTCCATATAAAGACGAGACCTGAACTCACACCAGCTTTCTCCTTCACTGCCAAACCCCAAGATCCCAAAGAGAGATCCAGCAGTAGGGTCAGATGAAAGTCACGATGTGTTTCAACTGGGTCCCCCTGCTGCAACACGCCCTGTCAAATCAATTAAATGCAACAAAATTAGAAGACTTCTTGTTCACCAGAAAAAGCAAGACTTCATAAATCTGGTCCAGCAGTACTACTCGGAGAAGAAAGGTACTAGAATCCAGTTTTTGTGGATGTTTCTGGAGGGCAATTTCTGTAGGTGTTTTTTGTAAGCTGAGGTTTTAGTTTCTTTAAGCAATCCTTGCTTATGTTTATAACAAAGCTGCAGTGCAAGCACTTCACATCCCAGGGAAAAGGTGAGGGAGCACAAACAGGTGCTTATGGATCAGTCTCTCAGATAACAGGTTCAGTACACGAATCTATAACCAGTGAACTAAAACAGAGCATGGAGAAGAACAGCGAGCTCATCTTCTGTCTTAGAGCTTTGTTGTTATGGAAGACTGTATTTTTTGCTCATTTGTTTTCAGGAATTTAGTCTTAATTTTTTTCAAAAATTTATCTTCAAATACTTAAAACTGAAAAGATAGCCTTTATGCAATCCATCATCCTTACTCTCAGCTCAAAAGCAAACATTTTGAAACACTGCTGCTTACTTGGCTTGAGACAACTGATAAAAAAATAAAGGATCATTCATTATTCAAATCCACTTTTCAGATGGCAAGGCTTTCCACCCTTTCCTCTGGTTCTGTGCAGCTATATATTCCCATACTGGAATACATGCTGCAGAAGATGCAGGACAGGGAATATTAGACCTGGGCTATTTTGCTCTTGGAAAAGAGAACAGAATTAGATTATGTTGAAGTAGAGATGCTTCTCACATACTTATCAATGTAATTCTGTGTTAAACAGATCTTAACTAGCTAATTCCACTCATCTTCAGCAAAATGAAGGCAGCAAGAAGCGTAGCAACTTTGGAAGTGCAGTTTTGTTTGCTTTGTTTGCTCTGCTGTAAGATGACACAGAGCTGTCCCAACCCTCTGAGCGGTTTCTCTGAACTTTGCTCTTTGGGCAGCAGTTTTGGGGGGAAAAAAGTTAAAATCTTCTTGTTAGGTAAAAGAATCCTGTCCAGCTCTTACCAAAGCATTTTTATCTTCACTTCTGGCAGATCTGGCCAATGTGTTTTACAGTGTCACTCTATATTGTTCAAACAAATCCCAGGGAAGTAAATTGTAGTTTCATCTTTATTTTTACTACCAAAAGAAGATTAATGGGCCTAGCTGACTTCTTGTTCCCCCACTCTCTGCCATTCTCTCAGTTTAAGAAGCTTGTGTAAAAGGAAACATTTTTCCCAGTAGGTAGATTTCAGCACCTCAACATACTACATTTAACTTGAATTTTCTAACAAGCATTCTTTGTTACAACAAATCATTCAAATAAACATTCTGCCCTGACATAGCGTCACCACATCTTCTATTACTTACTTCTCCCCTCTGTTATCGTTAAGATATCTCTGCTACTACTGAAGAAAAAGAACATGAATGCAGAGTTCACCTGTGATCCAAGAGCCACAGAAGTTACTAACAGAGCCTTTCTCACTGTTCGCAGCTCTTTGCTTCTCCCTTGCAGTGCACCAGCAGCCTCCTTCCTGCGAACTGGTCAGGGAAGGGGTATGGTTGAAACCTCTGACGGGAGGAAAGGGCATTTGGGTTGTGAATAAGTCATCTGTAGTGGGAAGAGAGGCAGGTCTGCCATACCGAGAGCAGGAACACAAGCTTAACATGTTCCTCAAAGCACAAGCTGAGAAACCAGGGATTCTTAATGCCATCCCATCACCCCCACTCCATGTTTTACATTAGTAAGTGGGAGAACAAGGTGCTTTTAAGGCAGTATATCCTATGCAGCCAATTTACAGTGCAGCTAGAGCAGATCACAGAATCACAGAATCGTAAGGGTTGGAAGGGACCTCAGGAGATCATCTAGTCCAACCCCCCTGCTAAAGCAGGCTCACCTAGAGCATGCTACACAGGACTTCATCCAGGCGGGCTTTGAATATCTCCAGAGAAGGAGACTCCACAACCTCCCTGGGCAGCCTGTTCCAGTGCTCTGCCACCCTCAGAGTGAAGAAGTTCTTCCTCATATTCAACTGAAACCTCTCATGTTTCAGTTTGCAACCATTGCCCCTAGTCCTGTCGCTGGACACCACTGCAAACAGACTGCTTCCGTCCTCAATCATATACATCCAGATAACACTTCTGGCAAGATATGATCTCAAAAAGTGACTTCTGGTAAAGCAAAACGATCAGCAGTTGAGCTATTTAAGAAAAGACATATTGCTCTTTCCCCACCCCAAAAGAGCTCAGTTTTACTGATTTTTGAGAACCACATTGCTATTTCATTGACATATGTATCACGTACTATAAGGAAAAGAGCTAACTGAAAACCAATACAAACTCACTGGCAAATTGCATTTCTGTACAAGTGGAAAGAGTTTCCCTGCAGAAAACAAATTGAAACAACAGATAAGCCAGGATCCCAACAGCATCCAGCTCCATTCATCTCTGCTAACGTAATGGAAAAAGGGCTCCTTTCCTAAGGTGGATCAGGATGTGACAGGTTAGGAAGAACGACAAAGTGGAAAGCTCTTAACACCCCTCTGTTCTCATCCTCTTCATCCAAATCAGAAAGGAAAAGCGTGTTAACAAAGCGCCACGCTGTATGGCTGTCTCGTCCTGTAGGCAGCAAGGCTATTTGAAATGGCACTTGCTTCTGCCGCCTCACCTTCAGCTTCCATAGGGCTACGGTTTAGACTTGCATGAAGTGTGATCTGAATGGACCCAGAATTTCACCTATTCACACCACCTTTACTCTCCCATTGCAGAATTATTACCCTTGTCAGCCTTTTGATTACCTCCAGCAGCTCACAGTGGGACTTCTCCCTTCCCCAGCAATTCCTACAGAGCCACAAGCAGAATTTGAGATTCTCCAATGAACAGAGAAGTTACCCCAACGATGCAAGCATGAGATTGATTGCTCAAAGCTGCAGTAATATCAAGGAACATAAGCTAATTAACTGAAGAAATGATGCATTTGCTGCAAGCAGAAGCACTTCTCTGAATGTTTCCAAGAAGAATTTTCCCTAGGATAGTGAAGAGTCAGTGAGAGGCTGTGACATCTTTACCCCGTTTGGATGATTCCTTGCTCAAAAGAACTCACAGTAACATCTTTCAAGTACTCGGGAAACTCAGCATGGGAGACAGGGGTGTGAAAATCTGGTCTGCAGGAAGCCTGGGGGGAGAAATGGAGGACTACACAACTTCTTACCCACTGCAACGCAGTAAGCTGACAGAAGTGACACACTTGTGGGACTCTATTACAGTATATGCTGTATTTAGTTACTAAGATTAACAGCAATTATGTATTTACTTTAAATATGTCTGTGTAACACAAAGTACTCAATGCAAAAAGGCAAGTTTCAGAAGAGCACAGCAGAAGCAGTGGAGAAAGCAGTTAGACAACAGAATTTTTCTCCATCTCAAGTCTCTTGCCTCATGTCATATAGGAAAAAACCAAAAGCTTAAACATTTTGAAGACAAATTGCAGGTGGGAAGGCAAGGAGGGATTATTTTTGTTCATTTTTGACTAATCAAAACATTTTTGCAGGAGAACTGGAAAGACTTATTTTGATTTTTACTTCTCCAGTCTGTATCAATATATCTAAAGACAAAACATTCAAATCACAGCCAAAAGAAAATAAAACACCATTTGGGAAACATTGACATAGAATGTTGCAACATCAGATTGTTTTTATTTCTTCTCTTCTGAAGTGATATACCAGTGAATCAACATGATTTCACAGAGCATTTCACTGTAGAGAGAGCTGCACAGGCTGAGCCCGGCCTCTATGCAAGTTTCTCTGATGAAAAAACAAGTCAAAGGATTCCTGCCTGCCTGGACATTTCCCCCCTCGCCCCCTTTATTTTTTTAAAAAAGAAAACTAAACACAACAACTTTTTGATGTTCCATCTGGTAAATTTCTCTCACCAGGAAGCATCATTCTGCACAGAATAGCTGGAAGATTACGTATTTAGCATCTGAAATACATGAAAAGAACAACCTTTCGTTCAATATTATAATGGCAAGCAAGATTGCTATTGGCTTCAGTAGAGCTTGGAATAGTTTATACAAAGTGATCAGTGACTCTTAGTGACAACTTTTTTAAAAACTCTAAACTTATATTCAAAGCTACAGCTCTAAGCATCCTCCCAGCCATGGGAATACTCCTCTAGCAAGGCTGTTTTAAACAAATGGCAATAACCCATCTACACAAACAACAGCTGAGAACTACCTGCTAGGTGGTACAGGTTGCAGCACATAATCATCTATCTTCCCTCTGCTGAAAACACAGCAATGATTATACGGCACTCATTTAAGGTATTTGAATTACAGAGAGATGTTACACATCAAAGTAATCCAAGGCAGTTTAGGTAATGAAGTTGACACAGAATGGAACATTTCCCAAAGAAACGTTTCATTTGCATGTAATAGAGCTATTTTAAGTTAATTTTGACATTACATCACGGTAACAACACTTGTTGACATTTACAGCATTTCAGTGACAAGCCTTCTTGCATTGTGAAGAATTTATCTTTTTTTCCTATAAGCAATAAATATAATTTCATTTCATTAAAAAAAACCCAAAATGCTAAACACACAGCTATTCTCACTGCTATATGCAAGATGAATTGGCTGTCTGAGCAAATATACCATAGGACACAACCTTCATGAGCCTGAGAAGTTAGTAAGAGGGGGCATTTTGAAAGAGAGCTCTGCATAGCTGCACATACAGGGAAACTGTAAATTCAGACAAATACCACCATCATCTGTCACTTGACAGAAACACTTCCTTTGTTCCTTGCGAGTTCTCTCGGAAATATTATTATGAGCCATGTATATTCTTTACCGTGGATGCAGAGGCCAAAAAGCCATAGCCATTGTGGGCTAGCAAACATGGAAGGAGGAAAGGCACCCCAAATCAGCAATCATCTGTCTTAAGAAACCCGAGGCAGTAAGGCTGAGCTCCAGACAGAGAGGAGGAAAGGGGAAAACGGTCCTGGTGAACTACTGGCACCTCCTCTTGTCCTGGCCACCGTCTCCTAGCTCAACACAGAGGAAAGGCTGCCAAGCGTCAGTCACAGGACTGAGAGCTGCTTCCTTTGTATTCAGGGAGCACAATGGTATAGGGCATCCAGGAGAAATCTCTACTAGAACTTGTACAGAAAAGGAGTATTCCCAGTCTTTTCCCTTTGGAGTTTCATTCAAAATAGGAAAACTCACATATGCATATGTAACCATAACCACAGAAAGATACAGAGATACCAAGGCATTGTCTCTTCTGTTAAGTTTTCCAGGAACACACATCCCTTATCTTTCTGTGCTACAGCCTGAAAGAGCAACAGGTGCAACTAAGCCTTGGGCTGAAACATAACTCCTGAAACATTTTCATTTATACCAGTTGATGAGAAGCCTTACCAAGGTACATGCATAGATCTCTCTCCTTCCCTCAGAAGTCCCCTTTCCTAATGCTCATTAATTTACTTTTTACATTAAACTCTCATCACAGTTACAACATCCACTGAGTGGTTTCAAGGTTGAAATAAAATCCTTGTTCTACAGAGCATCGGGGAAGATAACATTCTGCCTGCACTGCAAAAGACAATGGCATTCTTGCTCTCACCCGAGTCCCTCAGTTGTACTCATTCTTAAGGCACCAGTCAGTTTAACAAAGGTAGAAATCTTAATTGACATGGAGAAATGCAAATCAGTGTGTTGGCAGATGTGTATATGGACATACATGGATTAAACCATGACCAGGAACAGCTCTCAGATAGGGTGTCTGCTGGCAAAACTGGGTAAGAAGGTCTTGTGAATTACCTGGGTTTACCATGTTTAACTCAAATCAGTAAATATTTATACCTCCATTTCATCAGATTAATTTGCTAGTGGGGAAAAGCATAACTCCCGTGAAGTTAACTATTTGGTTATTCAGTGTTTCTATGCTGAAGACAGACCCCAATTTGTGAGAAAGTGCCCAAGTTCCCCAAATTCAGCCAGAAGCCCCCATGTTTATAGACCACTTGACAAGCTGCCAAACATGTTAGCGATTTTCTAATGATTTACAATTCCTTCCAGGAGATATTTCGCCATTTAATTGTCATAACAAAAGCAAGCTATCAGTTACCATGCTTATCAAGTGTCAGTTCATACTTTGTTGTAATTGATAAGTAATCAACATGCAATCACATGTTGTTTGATACCAATTAAATGTCTAAACAGTTCTTTCAACATTATTATCCTAATAAGACAGTAATTGTGTGCTCAACATTTCAGTAATTTGAGATAACACCCTGCAGACCATATCTAGCTTCTTTATACTTGCAGAAGCTCAGTATGCTGTTAGACATCAATATTTAATTACTAATAACTGCCTTAATACATCTAAGCAAACCACTTACAAAATTATTGTTAAAAATAACAAATAAGATGAGTTTGTTTTAAAAGCTTGTAACTTACACCTAAGAAAAGGGAACTTGCACAAAATATAAACAATGATTGGCTTTGACTGACAATTTCCTTCCCAAGAGAAGGGTCTGGAAGTAGCTGCAAAAAACATGTTGTATATATATAAAAAAAAAAGACAGAAGTTGTGCAAGTCTAGAGCATCTGCTTTCAGTGTAAAAAAAAATGAAGAAATAAAGGGAAGAAATTCTTTTCATGAAAGGAGGAAAAAAGGTAAGATGCAGGGAGGAAAAAAGGAAAGGTACCTTGTGAGTCCCAACTGTCCTGGTTCCCAATGATACCGCTGTATTGAGAAGAAACAACTTGCACAAGCGCTGTAAGGGAGCGCTGTCTCTCCCCTACCCCTGAACGAAATGCCTTACCTGTAGAGCTATTTACTATTTTTTCAAAATATCTCCCTCCTCCCCCCTCACTTTTTGGCATGTACCATTTTGCATCTACCTCAAAATAAAATGAAAATTAAGCAACTGAAAGCGATTTAAAAAAAAATAAAAAAACCCCAAAACATCCCCCAGTAATTCCTTCCCCACTACACAGCTCTACAGTCTTGAATATGAGATACAAAGAAAAGTCATAAGAACTTGGGACAAACTCTTCTGGCCAGGTTTGCTCCCAGACTACCCAGCTCAGCTGCTTTATCTGTTACCTGGCTGATAGTCAGCAGTGATTAGTATTGGAATAGCAGCAAGGCTAATTATGCATCACAAAAAAGATCTTTTCAGCAGAGTGTGATAGTACATCAGGAAAGAAGCCAAGTATTGATCTAATCTAATGGCCAGTCCAATCACACATTGTAAGAACAGGTCTGTGAATATCTGCATTGAAAACTCCTTAGGTGCAATTGTTGGTCCTTGCCCTGCATTTAAGTCTAAGATGCGGCCTTTCTGTAAGCCCCTCTCCTCCAGACAGGAAAGCTTGCTTTGTAGGGCACGCTGTGTCTTTTGAGAGGGCCTGTTCAGATGAACAGAAGTTTCCTAGGAGGGGAAAGGTTTAGCAATTCTCAGCTTTAAAGGAGGCTTCCTGCAGCTTTGAGACACACTGTCCAAACAGCAACCCAGAGTAACCTCTCCCGCTTCATAACCGAAATGGCTTGAAAAATACACAATCAAAAAAGCCCTTAGACTGAAAAGAAAAGGGAACAAAATCAGAACAGCTTTGGATTACAAACAAACTCACCATTTTGCCTATGAAAAAAAGTGGAATAGATGCATGTTTACACAACACATTTTTACAGCTTCTTACAGGGCTGAGTAATCCTGTATCAGAGGTTTGCTATGGAGAAGAAAACTTACTAAGGCAAAACTGCTTTCTAAAGGATGCATTCCCCCTCCACTTTGTAAAAAAAAAATCCAAACCTGTTGGTTCATATCTTTTCCCATTTTGATCACTAATAGCACCTGAGTAGCTGCAGGATGAATTGCCTTTTTATTAGAGTGCTACAGTTCAGATCTTTGACTTAGTCCAACAAGACTATTAGTAGGTGATCAATAGACTCTCTACTTGAAAGACAGGAGGACAAACAGTTGACTTATCCTCTCTCCCAAGCTGGCCACCAATTTCCTCAAGCGATCATGAAAACACTATAGCCATAAAGTCAGTAGCCACTATTTCTTCTCCAGGCTGGAGTTCAGAGAAAGGAACTCTCAGAGTTTTTGGGAGGCTCAGAAGGAAAGCAGTGAGCACCACAGGCCTCAGCCACCTTGATAAATGACTCCAGGAGTGGCCTGAAACTGTTGAGCCATGAGGTTCCTTCACCAATCACCACTGACCAGAAGCCATCTAAAACCCCAAATGGTGTTTTCTGGAATGACAGAGTATCAAGGAAAACCACTGATGGACAAAGTGCAACTGTCTTTTTTGGCTTCCAGACGTGACATAAAAGTCAGTACCATCCCTTAAAAGACGCTGAATCATCTCAGATAGCTGTGAAGAGTGTTTTTACATAGAAAGTCATGAAAAAACATTTTTGACTGAATGGATTTTGGCATGCGGCTGCTACAAATGTGATTAATGAACATGTGCTCACTTGCAACAAATCTGCATGCTGAAGTTTATTTAGCACAAAATCTGGTGGAAAGCAAGTCTTAGCCTAAGATTCCAGGAATATTCCCATTTCAAAGCTACTTTCCAGAAGAAGTTGGAAATTCAAACCATAATGCTGTGATCGCCCCTTAATGGTTTAACATTGCTACTGAAATTCTTGACTAATTCTAAAAATCTAGACTCAGCATTGGCATTTCATCATAACAGACCCAGTGGAGGGCAAGAATGCAAGCATGAACTATATCCCCTCCATCTATAAACTGGTCTTCATAGCTGCTAGAGCACTCCATTTGGAAAAAAAGACTGATTCAGTTCTCTACCCTGGCTGAGGGACTGCAAACCCACATCTCACAGCAGGCTTACGTTAATTGCAGGGTATGTGTTAGCCATGCAGAGGAGTGAAGTTGGAGAGACTGGGAAGATTCACTTCCTCTTGAAGCCATTCCAGGAAAGAATTTAGTAATCTACGTGACAGAAGACTCAGGATATGCAAAAAACCTACTTACAGCACTCAGCTAGGAAAGGAGATGACCCATTTTTTATTATTATCAGCAAAGACTTATGCTGACACTGCAGCCAGGCGCCAGATCCCTGGAATAGGACAAAATTTCAGTAACAGCCTCCCTGTCAATACATCCTACTTATTAGTGGTAGGGTCTTATTTCTCAGCGAGTTTGTGCAGGCTCAACTCTACATCGGCCCGCAGAACCATGTGTTGAGACACCCATGTCTACCTAAGCCCTGTTCTGGGAGTCACAGAGCTCTCCTCTGAAGGCTCAAAGTCTAGACCTGCAAGTCACTAGTTTCTAGACACCTCAGTCATTTGCTGGCTCTGGTCCTGAGATTCATAATTCAGATCACTAAGCAACATTAGAAAATATGACTTTCACTTACTACTGACCTGAATCATATTTGAACCCGTGACTTAAGGTGAAAAGCTCATACATTTTAGTCAGTCTATGAGTCATCCAGACCCTAAGGCAGAACATTTCTCAAATGAAAAGACTGAAAGATTTTGCTGGAGGCCAAACCCTAAGTGCTTTAAAACTGTCTATGCATATTTCCCTGTTAATCAAGATAATTAATTTCTGACTCTTCTACTTAAACCTGCTGTGTGATTTGTCTGAAACAATAAGTGATTTGAAATTAATATTTCATATGCTAGATTGAACTAAAAGATAAGTATTTTATAACAAGTATTTTTTGCTTCAGCAAGCTTTACAGGGTTAATAAGAAACGCCTAGGTTATGAAAACACAGCTTTCTTTTTAAAAGCAAGTAGTCAACAGAGATTCAAGTCTTACTATCTACTGTGATCAGGATAACTGAGCTCTTGTCATTCCCTTTGCTGACTAAATGCACTGGTGACCTGTTTCACGTGGCCCTGGAGGTGGCTTAAACATGGTTATGAAATGCGTAGATCTAGCATTAGATATTTCAAAAACACAAAAGGTCCTTATCCTGCTATTAAAAATATATAGGGCTTTTTTTCTTCCCTTTTTTCCAAGCTGTACTGACAACCATTGAGCCCCATCAGATGGCAGGAAGAACATCAACACCAAGTTAGGCATTGAGTACATTACTGCTTAGCCAGTTGGTCCATCAAAACACTCCAACTTGTCTTTAACCAGCAAAATATCCTGAGAGAGAGCTACCATTAAGCAAATATTTAATTTGTTTACCAAATCGGGACGTAGGTCTCAAGTTCTATTGCTATCTCAAATATCCCCTCGCTTTGTAAAGACTTTACCTTTCAGTCCCTCACCCTTCCTTGGCATATACATGTTTTTCATTTACATAGTTTTGAAGGTGCTTGTGTAGAATAAATTTTCTCCTCACCACACCCATTCACAACAGAAAGTCACCATCTGGTGGCATAAAACAGACAGTCCCATGAGGTACAACACAAATAAATGGTAGGATACTCTGCAGTTCTCTGCACTCTCCAGAGTCAGGACCGGACAAATTGCTGTGGCTCAACACAACACTTCTGCAGTGCAAAAGCAGGTTTGTATCCACATTCGGCTGAGCAGCATGCGTGGACTTCGTCCAGCTCATTAATTTCATCCAGTGTGTCTACTCACTTCTCACAATGCTGAGGTGTGTGGAAGTGCCAGAACAAAATGGTCCTAGAAATAGCTGAAGGTTATGGGTCTGGTGCTGGGTTTTGGGGGGGTTTACTCTTTGTGGTTTTGGTTCCCCCCCAAAAAAAAAACCCACAAAAAACCACCAAAAAAACAACAACAAAACACACTAACTTTTCCTTTTTCCCCCACCCCCCATGACATGTCAGCAGCAGCCGTCTTTGTAGGACAGATTATGTGCACCCCACCATAAGAGAACCAGGTTGCACTTTGAAAGAACTTGGCTGCTTTTACAATAATAGTTTCTGCTTTTATGGAAGGAGAAGCAGACTGCAGACTGGAACGGCCTTTCCAGACACGAACAGACACAATGCAGCTGGCTGCTCTGTCCTTGCCACTGCAGCACTCCAGCCAACATTTCATTATGCTTAAATATGACAAGTGACATTGTACAGCTGCCATTCCCTGGGATCTTCACAAAAACAAAAATTATCTCAACAAGCTCTTCCAGCAGACAAATTCAGAAATTGCACCAGAATGATAGATCTTGTAGAGATTGTGCTGGGAACAGTAACTTACATCCTACTATGAATTCCCCGCCATATGCAGGGTTTGGTAGAGGTCATGGATACTGATAATTCTGGTTATAATGGAGCCGGTCGTTTTTGGCACCTGAAGTTACCTGCTGAGGGATTTTGCTGTGAATACTATAGCTATTTGCCTCATCATTAAAAAAAAAAATAAATCAAGTGCTTTCAGTCACTCCAGAGAGCAAGACCAAGGGGCAAGATGCTGCCCAAGATGGGGCAGACAAGGTGTGGGGGGACCCTTGCCCTTTACCCAGCCAGGGAGCACCCCAGGCCCTGCTAGCCTGGGCAGGGTCTCCCCTCTGCAGTTTGGGAGCGGTTGGGAGCCTGCTTTCCTACGGGAACCAGGCAAATGAACTCACGCAGTGCAGGAGAATACATCTGCGTGTCAGCACTTCTTGGTAATTTTGACTCAACCAGACAATTTCAGTTAAATCTGACAGCACGAGAGAAGTCACAAAGGTTAAATACTTCTGTTTCGTGGAACTGCGGCCAGCAGAGGAGGTAATTCCCACCGATTACCCCCGAAAGGCTGTAACTGAGCCCAGTTCACACAGGCAGATCCTGGAGTCCATGCAAAGTAGAGCCATTACTGATACTCCAAACAACAAAAGCTTTAGTCTTTACTAGAAAATTCGAACCACAATACATACTCTGTATGAAAACCTGACTTAAATAGTTCTGCCGTGTGTCCAGCATACTGATTAACCCTTTCATATTTACCTCCTATAGATCATTCCAGCCAAAAATACTTCCTTGAAATTGAATCTTTTTCCCTATTTTTTTTTCTGCTGCTTCAACAAAAGCGTCCTGTTGGTGAGGTGAAATTTCCAGTTTTAACAGGGTTTGGTTTGTAGTCAAACATTACATTAGGACAAGAGGAAATGGCCTTAGGTTGAGCCAGGGGAGGTTTAGGTTGGACATCAAGAAAAATTCCTTCACAGAAAGAGTTGTCAAGCATTGGAGCGGGCTGCCCAGGGAAGTGGTCAAGTCCCCATCCCTGGAGGTATTTAAAAGACAGGTAGACAAGGTGCTTAGGGACATGGGGGAATGGCAGTGCTAGGTTAACCATTGGACTTGATGATCTTAAAGGCCTTTTTCAACCTAAATGATTCTATGATTAGTTTTGTGTGGTCATTAACAGTTGCTGGACTGAAGAGGGAACAGAAGGAAGCCCCCTTACCCCATTTCATGATACCTCTGTCCACATTTGGTGGAACAGCCAAGCTTGTAGCTGCCCGACTTATAACCTACTGTTGGGTGAAACACTTTTCTGATTTTTATTAGTCTCGAGGGAGCCTGGCCATAGCAGATTCCACTCTTTTGGTGGTTGACTAGAAAGCTTGCTGAATGGCGGCATAAAGAGTTCATAACCCCTGTCAGCCACGAGAGTAAGATTCTGAATCAGACAGGGCTTAGTTTTGTTTGTTTGGCTTTTTTTTTTAGCAACAGCTAACAAAAGCTGCATCCAAACCATCAGTCATCTGCATTATTGTATTGTGCTTGTAAACATGCGATTTACAGCAGGGAAAATAGCTTCCTGGATTGCTGCGTACATGAGTAATATAACAGCCATAAAGTGAGTCTACATACTATGTCAGCATATTGGCACATAATGGCATTTCCAGATTTCCAACAGAAACCATTATTAGTTATTATTTCCTTCTCAGAAATGCATCGCAATACACTGACTCTGCTTTTTATTACTAAATCTATTTTTAAAATATTACAGCTATTACAAGCTTTTAGGGCAAAAGATTAAAAGACCAAAGCGAATTCCATAGTTCCCTGGCAAAAGTATTGTCCGGTCCTCGGACCATGGCCATTTCAAAAGGAAGACTTCCACATTAAGAAGCAAATAAAAATAAAAGGAGTAACAAGGAAGGAAGGAGACATATCTACAGGTATGAGAAATAATCTATCAAAACTATATCAGGAAGCTTTGATTACGTCTGAAGTTCAAAACCTAGTACTCCCACTGCAATGCACACTCCTTTTCCTTCTCCATGAATTCCTCTGGCAAGCTGGCTGCACACCTTTTTCATGTTTTTGATCTTTTACTTTTAGTTGAATGAACCAGTTGGCTCCCTCTGTCTCAACACTCCCTGCAAAAGTCATCCTTAGTGTTAAATTCTTTTCGCACCCGGTTCATTATTGTTTCTCTCATCTCTACGCAGTACTAAACCCAAGAGAACAAAAAAAAAAAATAATCCAGATTAACACTTCCAATTGCAACTTGCTCACAAATAACAGTAGTTTGCCAAACTTGCACCTTAAATGATCCATCACACTACAGTTTGAAAACACAACATTGCTAGTGAAATTTTCCTGCATTTGTAGAATTGTTAAAAATTAGTGGTTTTTCTAAATACCTGGTAATTTCACTTCTGAAATCTCACTATTAGAGCCTCTGCCTTTTTTCATGCAACACTGCTTCCTATGCATGGGTATTTCTTAGCATAAGCGTATTTCTCTTGCATTGATATTTCCACACTGAGCTTTCACTTTCGCAATCTGTTTTTCTATCTTGCATATTAATCAGACTTAAGTACTCATTCTGTGATGCTTGTACATGTGCTGGACTACAGTTGCCAAGCTATTCTTTTGTCTCGGAAGGGACTCTTGTGTACAAAAATAAGGAGCTGTTTGCAAGACAGCAGCCTTATTTTACACGCTGATGAAACATCATCTCACAGAATAACACAGCATCAATAACTGCTATAGCACCACTATATCCCTGATGATCTTAACACTAAGATATATGACTTTGTTCTGAGAGGGAGGGGTGGAGAAAAGAGGCAGGAGGAAAACCTGCAAAGGATTGCTGTAGACTTTGGTATGATTTTCAACACATTCAGACTCCCACAAGGCTTGTGCCCCTTTGAAACAACTGTAGCTTGATAATCATCCAGCAAAACAGACTTATCTCTGCCCTGGCTTCTGCCCCCAATGAATTTTAAAACATTAGACCAAGTACAACTTGGTGCACCTGTTACACACACGCTCTTATGGTTCAAGATGAGGAAATGAAGATGAAAGGGCAGTTTTGGTCCTACCTTATATCAGCGCATGTAGGTTAGCTTGCATGGAAGAAGTTTTAACACTGTAGGAGCCATTTTTCCTTTGAAACATAAGACAAAATTACTGAGGTGAGGAAGCATGTCTTGCAACAGGCTGTATCACTGGGACAAAATTCAGACCAGTGTGTTTTGGTGAGTGGGAAAAGAGAAACATGACCTAAACAGCTTAAGACTCGTTTAAAAAACCCCACTCTTCTCAAAATGAAATTTTACCTTTTCACCTTAGATTCCCAGAGCCCACAGTACTACTGATCATCTTGCCACAGTTTGGCAAGAGGTCACCGATGGTGTCATTTGTCAGAGATGTGAGTTGAAGCGTCTGTCCCATTCCTCCAACAACCATCTCTTAATCCTTAACTAGAACATCTTCACTTAATGGAAAACTCTACAGTCATTAGGGAGAAGAGGAACATCAAAAGCATTCTGTGACTAACCTTGGTTTCTTAAATAGCTCTGAGATATTCTTGATATGTGTGTAAATTATGTTTGCCTTCTGATGCATGACAGACACCAAACATCAGAATCATGGTGCCAGTGTGACACTGGTCCCAGCGGTACTGAGAATAACTGTTCATGATCCTAAACAGCTTGAGTTACAGAAGAGGAGCTTCTGAGGCTGTAAAGCTCAGGAGAGTGTTAATGGTGACACTTGATGGCCCTTTAAGAATTGAGATGCCTTCTTCATACCCAAACTGAAGCCACTCTTCCCTTTTATATTTTCAGTGCTTTGTGTCCCCCTTCTGTCACAGAAACTGGTATTGCCTGATATTTAGTAGCGTTTCTATGCCTTGTAACAGTTGATCACAACTGACTTCCTCCATCTGAGGAAGCCTGTCAGTAAAAGTTAACTAAGGTAAAAAAATAAAAAGAACTGCTTGAATCGATTCAGGCTCAAAAACTATTGCACCCAGCGGCTGGGCCCCAGCCCACTACCTGGCAGCACCCCGCCACCTCACGCAGCACCCCGCCACCTCACACAGCTGGCTGGGGAGCCATGCCCCACCAGCCCCAGGGCTTCCTGGGCCCCGCAGGTGGGGATGGCCATGGCCCTAGGCCCTTGCCCACCACCTGCTCCCCACTTCCACACTGCTGGAAGCAACCCACACACAGAGCCACCATGCTGCTTCTTCCAGTGCCACAAACCCCACACAGCTCCTCTCAGAGCCCCATGGGGACGGCAGCTACCCCTGCCACAGCCCTGCCAGGCCCGGGCATCCCCTGCACCCTCTGCTATTCACTGCAGGCAGGCAGAACCATCTCCACCAGGAGAATGTTTGTGCTGTGTAATTTATTGCCAGCTCGCTCACAACCCCAATCACCCTGTCAGCAGCTGACAGAAAAGAGCACACATACGCTTACACACACCTCTCCGCCCTCTTGCCCAGGCCCTGCCGGCCTCACGTGCCTGCAGCTCTTCTGCCCAGCACGGCCCCAGCGGCCGCTTCACAGGGAACCCGCGGCCACGCAGGGAGGGAAACGGGGTAAGGAGATGGCCACAGCCATGAACTGGCCAAAGCAACGGTCTTGCCTTACCCAACCAGGAGACACTAATATACAACACAAAATTTTTGGTTTTCTTTTAGCTATTTCTAGGCCTGTAGGGTGCTGACCTCCCGGGGGGTACCTGTTTTTCCTTCTTTGCCCTGACAGGAAATCCAAATAGAAAGTTTAAAAAAAAAAAAGATTCCCCACGGTTCATTTTTATCAGGGTCCCAAGACAGTAATGCTGTTTGGACAGTCTACTGTTGGAAAGTATGCCTGCTTTAATCCTAATTATACAAATCAAATATATACAGGCAGTGATAAAAAAAATCTCCAAATGTCATATAATTCAGCTACTGAGCTTTATATCTATGTGGTCTGATTAAAACAACCTTCAATACCCTTTGCTTAGGATCTTCTTGACTAAAAGAGGACTAGAGAGCTGTATTTGATTTAATTTCACAGCTTTAGCACAGTCCAGCTTTCTTGGTCCTCTCACTCTCCCTTAGCAATGTAAATAGCCTGGACATAACCAAGTAAATCATACTCCATCACAAACCTGCACGATTTAAGCTACGATAAACCCAAACTAACATCAAACCTTTCACGGAGGATAATGGATACAAGCTGCCGTGCATCACGAGTCTATTTAAATGCAGATTTCAGGTATCTGCTATTCTTAAGTATCCTTATACTTTTAAAGTGGACTCTCTGGGAAGCAAGTGCTTTGTCTTGGCTACACCCAATCTAATTTTTCATTCCTGTTAAGGATAATCACACTCTAAGCCTGAGCTTAAATCATGAATCTTATTTTTTTTTAAGAATAGTACAGAAAACAAGTAAAATAAGTGCCTACAGTCTAAATTCCACAGAAAATAGCATGCACAAAGCACGTGAGAAAAGGAAGCCAGAGAACAGGCAATAAATGCTATGCATTGCTTTCTTAGAAAAAGGAGTGCTTGACTTATTATTTTAAAATAAGATCTTCCTGAAAACCGTACCCTGAGTACTTCAACCAGGCTTCAACATCTTGGGCTTTTACCTAGAAACATTGTAGCTTAAGTGTTGAAGTTTGATTGAGAACATTTCCCCTTCCACACACACACACACAGAAGTCCAAGGTCACTGAAACTAGAAATATGCTCAGTTACATGAGAACGTGTCAAGATAGTAACAGAGATCCTGACAACATGATGACCCAGAAGGCATCGTAAGCCACTAGGAATCACTTTAGCCCAAATATCTTAACACCAAAGAACTGAAAACAGTCCTGAGATATTTGCATGATTTCCAGAGCACTTTCTCTATACGAGAATTTCACCCTTCACTTCACTGCATTATTCTTCTAAATATTTCCTAGCATTATTACTAACAAGGCTACTTTAATGACAGCCACAAAGTGTTGGCTGCTGGGACATACTAAACCTCATCACTGTTCTTATTAGGGAATTTATTATCAGTGAAATATTATCAATGAAATATTATCAACAAGACATAAGAATTGAAGGCCGACAAAATGAACTTTTACTGCTAACATTCATCTCTGTTACTTGGACCACATCTTCCACTATTGAGGCCATGTCCACTTACAGAAATATATGGGCACACAGCACCACTTAAGCTCTGAACAAGCCATCTTGAGCCCTTATAGCTGTTTCAAAAGCTCTAAATGGGCCAGATTAACCTACAAAGAACCATCAGACTTCCAGTTATCTCCACTTATAATACAGGACCTGAGATAAAATTATCCTGGAAAATCTACTTTCTTGCCTTTTGCCAAATGGATGCTTAATGTCATCTCTGCAGTAATACAGAATTTGATGGAAAAGACAGGACTGATCAACAAAGCCTTTGCATAGGAGAAGAGTTTATGCGAGGACTGAAGCCATGTCCCATTTCGCCAAGCATCTCGCCATCACCTAGCCTCTCCACAGCACAGATTCTAGATGAAGTTCTTAAAGCCTCCTATCATTCAGTTAATAGCCATCTGGAAATAAATCACCTCTAAGCAAAAAGCCCACACTACAGGTTTTACTATTAAAATAGTTAATATTGTGAGGTAACTGTTCCCATTTGAACCATAAACTAAAAAAGATTTCTTTGTTTTATAATTTGATAAACATGCAATTATATCGCTTTTCCTATTCCTGAATTTATAGATTCAAGGGCCTTGATAAATTATAGCAAAATCTTTTTTCTAACAAGGTCTTATTTGCCCAGCAGTACCCAACCCATTTCATTCCCCACCAGAAGGTACAACTACAAAATTAGTAACCAAGAAGCCATATTTAACCTTTCAAACAAGGCAGACCTAGCTGTGTCATTCTATTTCAAATATCAGAGAGGAGGTAAAAAGTGAACCCTCAAATACAAATGTAATACCTCAGAATTGCTTTCACATCCTCTACAGTAAGATAAATGCTTCAAAGAAAGAAATTTTTCTTCCTTAGGTTTATGTGAAGCATCAGCATCCTCCACTAATTAGAGGAATAAAAAGATATCACATAGCTTTAACAGGACAAGACACTTCTCAGAAAAAGAAAACAAAACTTTATCACCTTACAACATGCTGAAGATTAAATCCTCTCTTGTAACACTTGTTAAAGAAGCCTTCTGAACAGCCTTACAAAACGTCACTGGATCACACAGCAAAAACACGTGCAAGTCTCATTTCTATACTTTCCTAATTCTTTCCTTGGGGGTTGGTAACACCTCATCTTTGTCTTGAGAGATGCCACTTCCTATTACATGCTTTTGGGTAACTTAAATCTGTGGGAAATTTAAAATCACAGGGCCTTGGTCACCTACATACACCTCTAGAGCTAATTGCTTTCACTGACAGCAGCAGACCCATTGACATTTTATGTGAGCTAGGTACAGGAGGACAAGGGACTTGTAACTTATGTTACAAGTTACCTACCTAAAGCCTTCCATGTTACACACATCAGGAGCTGTGACACCAGAATATGCAGAAAGCTGCTAAAATTTAACATTGGTAGTAGTATTTGGTTTTACAGGCAAGCAACATAGATAACTTCTAGCCAATTAGGGATAGAAGCACTAATTTAGGTGGCTGCAGAAACCAGTACGCAGGCAACAGAAGCAACAAGTCTGTGGTTTAAGCTCTGCCTAAGGCAAGCCTGAGCCTGCCTCTGGTACTGCTTAGTGCTGCTGTTTGCACAGAACTGAGGAACCACTGATGAAGAATATTTTCACTTTTCATTCCACAAGATCTTTGCAGAAGCAAAGCAAAAAGAAATTTTCATGTGTATTAGTAGTTCTGTGCAGCAAGGCCCCTTCACTGTCTGTGGGAGAGGAGACATTGACTTGAACACAACTCTAATCTTCTGATGTACATATTATCAGTGTTGTTTAGTAATTCTCTCTATTCATTTTAGCTGCATAGAAGATGCTTCGATATTTCTAGTAAAAATACGAGGAAACGTCTCTTGACTCTGCCATGGAATCATGACTACTATTGTATTGTTACCGCTACTCACACACAAGTCATTCACTTCACCATTATCCAACCTCAAAGCGATACCTTTGTGTGACAGGCATAATTTTTACTACTTTTAAAATTTGCAGTGATTTTTGCCATTACTTAACTACCAGCATTTAAAATGTTTCCTTGTATTGCTTCAGTTGCATTACCTAGCCTCGTGCCAGAAAGGTAGATCTGACTTCACCTCTGAGGGTTGGTAGCAACTTTAAAACGTGCGTATTGGAGAGTCACGGGAAAGGAGGTGGGTTGTTTTTTTTTTTTTAACAAGGAGAAAAACAGCAGTTACAAAAAGTATTCCCACTGCCAAGAACACATGCTGTGTCCCATTCTGCTCTTCAGAATGCTTTCACCTTCCCAAATGTTTGCCCCTAAGCACCTGTCCCTAGGCTTTTGAAAGCTTCACTTCGTTGAGATAACACACAGGGCAACTCAGATAGTGTTCTCCCTGGAGACTCTGCTGTGGCATAAAAGGTAACAGCTTGCACCTGCTCTTTCAGTGACCCTTTCCTGTCCCTTTGCCTTCCTTAATTCATACCCACATCACCTAAAAACCAGCTAAAACAGGGCTAGGACAGTACATCAAGCCGATCACTCATCATCCCTTTTCTCCCAACAAGCCCACAATCAATGTTGACCTGGCAGCAATTCCCCTCAGTGTTCAGAGGGCAGGAAGGCAGCCATGCCCCCGTCACACCTCTGTCCTTGCAGGCCCCGTGATTGCCCACACAGCTCTGGGAGCCCTCAGGCTGCTGACACAGGCTCTCAGACCTAGAGACACGGATAGCCTGTCTGCTTCACAGGGCTCTGCCCTTAACACCATGAAGTCTCTTGTTTTAAACCAGACTCCCCTCCAGATTTTCTCCACAGCTCAGTTCTGATGATGGGAGAATTACTGTGCAAGTACCCTGCCTTCTGCACTAGGGACAGAGCACCTTCCCACTGCTGAGCCAGAAACTTGCAAAGATTGTTCCATCCCTACCTTCAGGCTCCAAGCTTCCTAATCTAGCTCCAAGTTTCCTAATCTAACGCCGTTAGACTCAGCTATCACCTGCCTGGGTTAAACCATTTCACACAGTGGTGGCCTAAGGGCTGTTAGGCACTACACCAATATAAATGTCACCACTCTGACAGTCACAGAAAGGGTCCACATCCAAAACTCCACCTCCAATTGGAGTTTCACATTATTAGGTTCTTGTTTCGCCATCTCCCACTGCTGAAAGTCCCTGCTTCCGTTAAATTTTCATACATTCACGTACAAAAAACCCCATGTCTCTGAAGCTGTTCACTTTATTTTCTCCACCTGACCCCAGTACAAGACAATGGCTTCACTACCGGGAGAGCAACTAAAAAAAGAAAATCAAACTTCATGACACAAAAATAGTCCTACAAGTAGTGAGGTGAGACAGTGACTTCAGAGACCTGATATTTCTTTCAATTTTTGCTACACTGCCTGCTCAAATGTTTCTATTGTGATGTGTACCAAGGGAACGTTTAATGGACCTGTGCCTGGATGGATGTGGGTTTTCATTTACCTTCAAGGTTATTTTCACAAAAGCATTAAATTTCCCCCTTTTATCACAAAGCTGCCAGTACTTCAAGTACTTCATCTGCAAATTATGAGTTACAATTCAATTGCCAGTGCAGGAAACAATAGACAATCTTTAGTTAGGAACATCATCCTCCTCTCCCCTTCTTAAGCTGGGAGAATATCACAACTGAGTCATTACAGAAACCGCTTAGCAAGCCAAGTACTGCACTATACACAGTTTGGGAGCTTGTTTTCATCTCTGAGGATAATAAATTAGTGACAATCTGTAGTTCTCCAGGTTTATCTGAAGAATTGTATTTCTATTAGAGGAAGTGCCAATTTCCTTGTATCTTGCTTTTTAACTTCTCCTATTACCTTCCATGATGCACCTTCCAAATCTCCATGTAGAAAAGCTACTCTAATAGGATATAAGCAGTTAGTGTGCTGCTGTCTGTGTCTACAGCTGTCCTTGCCCACATCAGGAGCAGCAATTAGGGGAGGCCTTGAGGAGCACCGGTCCCAGCCCACGCAGAGCTCAGAACAAGCTGTATTTTCCACCTACTGAAGCAGCTCCTACTCCCCACAGCAGTCTGCCCAAATACGTTTTCAGACATAAGCAGAAGCTTCAAGTGTTCTAAGAAGCCAAAGAAAAGATGGCTCACAGGACCACAGCTGCTGCTGTACCTATTTTCCCTCATCCTAGTAGACCTGGAAATGGCAATGGTTTGTGGCCGAGAGGCCGAGCAGAGTCTCTGCTCTGTATCTGCCCTGCTGTTAGGAATAACTCCAGTGAGAAAAGAATAGCCGCCGTGTAAGAGAAGGGGGGTACCACAAGTGCTTAGCATGGAAAAAAACTAATCTGCATCTTCACACTAAGAAAGCAAAACAGAGGCTCCCAGACCTTCTTGAAAGCATGCAGGCTCCCTTCCCGCAGACTCCAGCAAGCCCACCCAGCAGTGCTTGGCGTTAGCATTTTTGCTCCTCTTACTGTTTAAGCAGACAGTGCTCTCTTCAGAGGAAAGGAAGATAGGTTCTAGACACTCATCCCCCTCCTAACCATACTTGATACTTGGTAAATATTCCTGGTCTTTTGCTTAGACATTACATAAAAAAAACCCCCAAGCCTCCAAAAAAATACTCACCCCCTTCACCACCAACTCCCAGTAACAGTTGTCTAGTTCCCAGGGAGGTCTACTGGCCTTTTATCTCCTCCCCTAATCACCACCTCATAATTACTTCACCTAAATAGCAGCTGTTTCCCTTCCACCCCCACGTTTCCCCTGAAAGAGCCAGCCCAAATTGTACCAGCAGGGTTGTAAACAACTTAAATAAAATGGGAGAAGATTGATTGCACCTGTTGCATTAATGGCCCAAGCTCCTCTGTGCTACTTGAATATTTGTGCTTGTAGACAACCATGCAGTGTGGCAGAAGACATCTTTCTTAAAAATACATTAATAAACCCAATATATTGCCCTAGGCCCTAATTGTGGATCTCCTTGGGAGCAGAGTAAGAAAATCACTTGTGTAAATTCAGTCTTGTTCGGAACCAGCTATAGTGAATCTCCATTGATTAGGAAGAATCCTGGAGCATAGCAAGTTTTTCCCCTCTCCACTTTCTGTTTTACAGATCACTTCATCTGTTTACTCAGTCAGTCTGGGAAACAATGTGTTTATTGCCACTCTTAATCCTGTTTTCCAATTAATTTCTTAAAGCATTCCTAAATTCTGGTTTGTTCCTTTATTTCTATCTACTTTGTGGGCTGTTAAAGGCCTTAAGCACATTGCCCCAAATTTCCCTTTCCCCGTATTTGACAGGTCCTGACTTTTAGGCCTCTTGAGAAATTGTTTTGGGGGCACTTCTTTAGGCAATGCTTTTCTGGGTGTGCTTGGTAGAATGCAAAGCCTTTCTCAGAGCTCAGCA
>NW_009259424.1:4747236-4761261 GCF_000687185.1 Egretta garzetta | reverse complement strand
GTCTCTTGACTCTGCCATGGAATCATGACTACTATTGTATTGTTACCGCTACTCACACACAAGTCATTCACTTCACCATTATCCAACCTCAAAGCGATACCTTTGTGTGACAGGCATAATTTTTACTACTTTTAAAATTTGCAGTGATTTTCGCCATTACTTAACTACCAGCATTTAAAATGTTTCCTTGTATTGCTTCAGTTGCATTACCTAGCCTCGTGCCAGAAAGGTAGATCTGACTTCACCTCTGAGGGTTGGTAGCAACTTTAAAACGTGCGTATTGGAGAGTCACGGGAAAGGAGGTGGGTTGGTTTTTTTTTTAACAAGGAGAAAAACAGCAGTTACAAAAAGTATTCCCACTGCCAAGAACACATGCTGTGTCCCATTCTGCTCTTCAGAATGCTTTCACCTTCCCAAATGTTTGCCCCTAAGCACCTGTCCCTAGGCTTTTGAAAGCTTCACTTCGTTGAGATAACACACAGGGCAACTCAGATAGTGTTCTCCCTGGAGACTCTGCTGTGGCATAAAAGGTAACAGCTTGCACCTGCTCTTTCAGTGACCCTTTCCTGTCCCTTTGCCTTCCTTAATTCATACCCACATCACCTAAAAACCAGCTAAAACAGGGCTAGGACAGTACATCAAGCCGATCACTCATCATCCCTTTTCTCCCAACAAGCCCACAATCAATGTTGACCTGGCAGCAATTCCCCTCAGTGTTCAGAGGGCAGGAAGGCAGCCATGCCCCCGTCACACCTCTGTCCTTGCAGGCCCCGTGATTGCCCACACAGCTCTGGGAGCCCTCAGGCTGCTGACACAGGCTCTCAGACCTAGAGACACGGATAGCCTGTCTGCTTCACAGGGCTCTGCCCTTAACACCATGAAGTCTCTTGTTTTAAACCAGACTCCCCTCCAGATTTTCTCCACAGCTCAGTTCTGATGATGGGAGAATTACTGTGCAAGTACCCTGCCTTCTGCACTAGGGACAGAGCACCTTCCCACTGCTGAGCCAGAAACTTGCAAAGATTGTTCCATGCCTACCTTCAGGCTCCAAGCTTCCTAATCTAGCTCCAAGTTTCCTAATCTAACGCCGTTAGACTCAGCTATCACCTGCCTGGGTTAAACCATTTCACACAGTGGTGGCCTAAGGGCTGTTAGGCACTACACCAATATAAATGTCACCACTCTGACAGTCACAGAAAGGGTCCACATCCAAAACTCCACCTCCAATTGGAGTTTCACATTATTAGGTTCTTGTTTCGCCATCTCCCACTGCTGAAAGTCCCTGCTTCCGTTAAATTTTCATACATTCACGTACAAAAAACCCCATGTCTCTGAAGCTGTTCACTTTATTTTCTCCACCTGACCCCAGTACAAGACAATGGCTTCACTACCGGGAGAGCAACTAAAAAAAGAAAATCAAACTTCATGACACAAAAATAGTCCTACAAGTAGTGAGGTGAGACAGTGACTTCAGAGACCTGATATTTCTTTCAATTTTTGCTACACTGCCTGCTCAAATGTTTCTATTGTGATGTGTACCAAGGGAACGTTTAATGGACCTGTGCCTGGATGGATGTGGGTTTTCATTTACCTTCAAGGTTATTTTCACAAAAGCATTAAATTTCCCCCTTTTATCACAAAGCTGCCAGTACTTCAAGTACTTCATCTGCAAATTATGAGTTACAATTCAATTGCCAGTGCAGGAAACAATAGACAATCTTTAGTTAGGAACATCATCCTCCTCTCCCCTTCTTAAGCTGGGAGAATATCACAACTGAGTCATTACAGAAACCGCTTAGCAAGCCAAGTACTGCACTATACACAGTTTGGGAGCTTGTTTTCATCTCTGAGGATAATAAATTAGTGACAATCTGTAGTTCTCCAGGTTTATCTGAAGAATTGTATTTCTATTAGAGGAAGTGCCCATTTCCTTGTATCTTGCTTTTTAACTTCTCCTATTACCTTCCATGATGCACCTTCCAAATCTCCATGTAGAAAAGCTACTCTAATAGGATATAAGCAGTTAGTGTGCTGCTGTCTGTGTCTACAGCTGTCCTTGCCCACATCAGGAGCAGCAATTAGGGGAGGCCTTGAGGAGCACCGGTCCCAGCCCACGCAGAGCTCAGAACAAGCTGTATTTTCCACCTACTGAAGCAGCTCCTACTCCCCACAGCAGTCTGCCCAAATACGTTTTCAGACATAAGCAGAAGCTTCAAGTGTTCTAAGAAGCCAAAGAAAAGATGGCTCACAGGACCACAGCTGCTGCTGTACCTATTTTCCCTCATCCTAGTAGACCTGGAAATGGCAATGGTTTGTGGCCGAGAGGCCGAGCAGAGTCTCTGCTCTGTATCTGCCCTGCTGTTAGGAATAACTCCAGTGAGAAAAGAATAGCCGCCGTGTAAGAGAAGGGGGGTACCACAAGTGCTTAGCATGGAAAAAAACTAATCTGCATCTTCACAGTAAGAAAGCAAAACAGAGGCTCCCAGACCTTCTTGAAAGCATGCAGGCTCCCTTCCCGCAGACTCCAGCAAGCCCACCCAGCAGTGCTTGGCGTTAGCATTTTTGCTCCTCTTACTGTTTAAGCAGACAGTGCTCTCTTCAGAGGAAAGGAAGATAGGTTCTAGACACTCATCCCCCTCCTAACCATACTTGATACTTGGTAAATATTCCTGGTCTTTTGCTTAGACATTACATAAAAAAAAAAACCCCAAGCCTCCAAAAAAATACTCACCCCTTCACTGCCAACTCCCAGTAACAGTTCTCTAGTTCCCAGGGAGGTCTACTGGCCTTTTATCTCCTCCCCTAATCACCACCTCATAATTACTTCACCTAAATAGCAGCTGTTTCCCTTCCACCCCCACGTTTCCCCTGAAAGAGCCAGCCCAAATTGTACCAGCAGGGTTGTAAACAACTTAAATAAAATGGGAGAAGATTGATTGCACCTGTTGCATTAATGGCCCAAGCTCCTCTGTGCTACTTGAATATTTGTGCTTGTAGACAACCATGCAGTGTGGCAGAAGACATCTTTCTTAAAAATACATTAATAAACCCAATATATTGCCCTAGGCCCTAATTGTGGATCTCCTTGGGAGCAGAGTAAGAAAATCACTTGTGTAAATTCAGTCTTGTTCGGAACCAGCTATAGTGAATCTCCATTGATTAGGAAGAATCCTGGAGCATAGCAAGTTTTTCCCCTCTCCACTTTCTGTTTTACAGATCACTTCATCTGTTTACTCAGTCAGTCTGGGAAACAATGTGTTTATTGCCACTCTTAATCCTGTTTTCCAATTAATTTCTTAAAGCATTGCTAAATTCTAGTTTGTTCCTTTATTTCTATCTACTTTGTGGGCTGTTAAAGGCCTTAAGCACATTGCCCCAAATTTCCCTTTCCCCGTATTTGACAGGTCCTGACTTTTAGGCCTCTTGAGAAATTGTTTTGGGGGCACTTCTTTAGGCAATGCTTTTCTGGGTGTGCTTGGTAGAATGCAAAGCCTTTCTCTTCAGGAAGAAGCTGGTAGACACCATGCTAACCTCAGGGCTCTGCAGTGCTCAGATGCAACCAGTTCTCAGTCCTAAGCATGAGCAGCTCCATCTAAGGACCTTTTTGGTGGATCTGGTTTTAAAGGGCAATGATCAGTGTATGGTTGAGAACAGCATCTCTGATTTCAACTGAGATTTCATTCTGTTCGGCACTGGGCTTGATCCAGGAGCCTGTGGTTTGTTGCATTCTTGTTCTAAGCAATCTTTCTGTTAACCAGAAGGCAAGTTCAGAAAGCACCTTTTCTCTTCGGCATTTCATTCAGCATTTTGCTGTCCTGCATACCCACTGGGGTAAATAGTAATTACACTGTGTTGTTTTGAATGGAACCTCATCAGCCCAACAACATCCCAAATGACAAATACGATATAGCTCTTCTGGCAATTGGTAGCTCAGCTAAGTTACTGCTGTCACTCATGATAATTATCCATAAGAACTTGAAAAGGAAACAATTATCGCTGTGCCAAACCACCCAGTGGCTCCCAGATTTTAAATTCCACCGCAGTTACATTATTTTGACATATGTCAAGTGACACATCAGAACAAAAAAAAAGCACATTTAAAGCTGAAAAGTACCTTCTCATTCTTCCTACCTGATTTCTGTATCCCTGAAGAAAATTAAAGCTTTACCCTTGATCTCTAGCTGTATATTTTAGCAGCCACATTAAAACAATCAGTTTCTTTTTCACTTTCTCAGCTGCAGCTACCTAACAGTCTTGAGTCAGAAGACAAATTAGGTCAAAAGGACAAAACTATTCATTATAAGATATTAAGCCACTAATCAGTGTCCGTAGTAATACGATGCTTATTCTTGCAAAGATTTTTGCAAAGAAATTAGCAGACAAATAGATAACTTTAAATTAATATATGGGTGTATAATAAAGGGTCCAATGAAAAATTGGGAAGAAGGAATGGTAAATCAATGAATAATAACTAACATCTGCTTATTAGAAGGCTTTGTTTTGGTGGTTTGTGGGGTTTTTATCCTCAAATTGTCTTCTGGAGTAGGACAACATTATTATCTCAGATTTTGCCTGCATAAACTGGGTCCTAGAGAGATACCTGTGACTTACCCCTGCTCATACATCAGGCAGAGTTGAAAATACGTAGAAGTCTGCTTCTAGAGAAAAATCTCTTCATCGCCATGTGCCGTGTTGGGACAGCTGCTTCCACTCACAACCAGCTAAACCTCAGGTTCAGTGGAACGGACACGTGTAATCCTGAACTGACTCTGGTTTGTCTGCTTCTTTCCGATGATGCATCCTTAATGTACCCGTCCAACCGGGATAAATCATAACTGAGGTCTTGACTACGACTGAAAATAACTGAATTATAATGGCAAGCCCACAGATCACCTTCCGGAAGGACACCAGCATATGTGACTCAGGGGAGAGCACTTTTTAGCATTGCTTGGAGTTGTTCACAAATCAAAACATGTGAAGCAGATTTCGACATACCATATATTTAGGCTCACTGTAAAGGCAGTATTTACCATCTGCACTGTTTAGCAAACAAGCACCTAAGAAAAGGAACAGGTCTCAACAGCAGTGAAAGGTAAACAACTGGAAACTGCTCTTAGATTCAAAATCATCTTGTTGGGAATAAGGCACCAGAGCTGATAAAAATTTTCCTCACACCGATGAAAATCACTAACTAGGTAAACAATCCATTTAAATCAAGTACATGCCCAAATGAATCCAAAGAAATAAAAAATACATTTACTGATTGCTGTGCAAATAAATTCCTTTAATGGTACATTAACCAATCTGAATCCTAGAAATTATTTAAAAGAAAAAGATACGAGTGGGCAATTTTAAAGGAAAAGTCACTAAAATAGCACAAAACATTACAGCTTCTCTCCAGCACATAAGGAATTTATCCCAACAGCGTTTCTGTACAATTTTTCAAACGGTTCCAAAATAGGCTCATTCATACCTTAGGTTTTGATTTGCTTAAAATTAAAAACAATTATATCTTTGTAAGAAGCCTGTATCCATTCTGCCTGGAGTAAAACACAAAGAGGAAGAAGGGTAATCCTTTAGGACTGAGGTTGTTAAGGAACTTGGGTCCCTGTAGCCAACTCAAATTCAGTACGAGTTAGATGCATAAGTCTTCTTGCAAAAATCCCTCAGCCCAGTTTTTGTGGCTTTGTAGTACCACCCAACCTCAGTGTTGACTTCACACAGTTAAGAAAAATGCACGGAATTTGACTGACAACATTTTCTATGTATTAACATACAAAGGCTCAGCACAGTCTGTTAAAACTAAACATGCCACAGACAATGCTCATGTTCTGCTCTATTAGATCACTTGACAGGTTATATATGGTTCTTTTACTTGCATCAAGGCAGTCATTTGAAGGTGAATGCACCAGAGGAAACTGTGAGCGTGCATAGGGGATTCAGACAGGGAAGCCAAATCCAGAATGAACTCAGGCACAGCAGACAGATCTGAATGATTTCTTTAAGGACCTCTGGAGTTTCTCTGCTTTCCTCTGCTCATCCTGATGAAACGTTGAAAGTGGTAACGTCAGTGAGATGAAAAGAGAGAAGCCACCAGAATTGTTCTACTGGGCTCCAGCATCCCACTGCATCCTGCAGGCACCTGGGGGACAGGAGTGGGGCCTCAGCTGGGAGCTGTTCACAAGCTGTCTCATCGCAGCCACATGAATATCCCCTTAGCAGAGTAAAACTGTTGTGCATATTCACTACCCTGCATACCCATACACCCCCCTTCGCACTGCTTATGCAGCAGATTTTTGTAGATTATGAACAGCCAAAAAATTCAGCATCAGATTCGGATGTTGACAACAAAACAGATCATAAGAATACCAAATCCACTGACCTTAGCTGAACCTGGTGCAAGGTGTTTGCTATGCAATCTCTTGATTTTCATCTCAGCATTTTCAGTTGTGGAAAGTCAGACTAAAATGAAGCATACAAACCACAGGTGGAAATAGCCGGGAAAAAGATTGTAAGGGAAAGGTATGTTTTAATCCCTTTTTTTTTTTCTTTTTTTTCTTTTTTTTCCTTTTTAACTTCAAAGAGCTTTCTGGATCTGCACATAATCAGTGAATTTCTGGCTCTCTTGAGATATTTGCTACTCACTCAATCAACAAACACACATCTGGAGCTTCATTTTAAAATTCATAAATTTTCCTTGTGCTGAGATCCTCTGTGTTTTTTTCTCTCATTTCTCCTTTGTATCAGTCTTTCTATTTACTTTTCCTTACTACCTACAGGAACCAGAACAACAGAACCCAAACGTATTGGTTTTCACTGGAAGAAGACGGGCTATTAAAACCTATGGCACTCTGAAGGAGAGAGTGTTTGCATGAAAACTCTGTCCTGCAGAATGCTGCCTCTATAAAGGCATCAACAAGTAATCAAATTCTGGCAACTCTTGAAACTTACTCTTCTTTGACTTTCAGTCTGAATAATTTATTTTCTGTTTGAGCTTCTGCCTGGAATGAAGCATTCATAACGCTGGTGGGGCTAGGATGCTACACTGAACACAGGGAAGCTATGGTTTGATGATTCAGTCTTCAAAATATTAAATCTCAGGATAAATTTTCCCTTGCAAGACACACTTATGCTTACAGAACAGCAAGGGAACCCCACAGAGATGAGATCCAGGTAAACAGCACATCAGCACAGAATAAACCTGAGCCACACAGGACAGAAAAAAAGTTTCTTGAATGAAGAAATTGAAGGGAAGGAAATTACTTTGTTCTGATTAAAAAATCCTTGAATAATTCTGTACCTATCTTGTAAGCTCCACACTTTGAGGGGGATCAATGTAATTGACCCATCTCTGCTGTTGCTTAAAATGGGGATGGAGACAGAACGATAAATATATCTTTTAAGTTTATACTCAAATGGGAAAATGAACAAACAAACAAACAAGAAAGAGCACTTTCAAAGCCTGGAGTAGTAGGACCTGCCCAATAATTGTGGAGGATGATTGCTGATCTCTGAGTGCAGCGGAAAGAACCTTGCTCTTAGATGTCTCTGCTTGCCTTATACACCACTAAGGTTCCCAGTCCTGCACTCGAGACATTGCTTTCCTTGCCTGGGAAGAATGGTAAAACCAGGGTGACACACAGCAGCATTCGCCAAGTTCTGTCAGTCCCCAGTGCTGTGCTGCTAAAGGCCTCTCAGCCCCAACCAAGATGTTGAACAATTTCACAGCTTGTCAAAGTCCCTATCTGCCTTCAGGCTGTATTTTAGCAATTCATCTCGCTTGCCCTATGTCTTGGTAGTCCAGGGGTAACACCAATTCTCTGCCAGACATGGATTCCAATGAGTATTTTTCCTGCAAGGGAAGGGAAGGGAAGAGAAAGGGAGACACACGGTGGAGCTCTGCCAGCTCCCTGCCCACAGGACTCTACGAGGGTTGGGACACGACCTCTCTCATGTGCGTGTGCTTGCCAGGCTCTGCCTCTGGTACAAGGTAGTAGGAACCCAAGCGAAAGAGAATGCGCAGACATACAAGACTGCAGAAAGCGAAAAGGGTTACGCCCTTTATCTCTTTGGCCTGATTCTTAGAATGGGAAACCGGATCAAGCCTTCCATTTCAGGGCATGAATAACGTCTGACAAAACAGCTCCAGTACAGAGTAGATTCTTCCTGTAAGATCTATGTTTCTAATCATGCTAAGAAGATGCCAAGTAACAGGGAGTCCTCCAAGGAGAGCTAAACTCTTTACTAGGAGATAAATATGTTAAGATGCGAGGAAAGCAATCTACTAGGAAAACATTAGATTCAGAAGACTGATTTTTATGGGATATGTTTGCTGTATGAATAAAAGGCAATCCATCAAGCCTCTCCTATGATGCAAAAAGTGGGCAGCAGAGGTACTAGACTTGCTGGCTGTGGGTAATCCTACCGTCTCAAGCATGCTGTTGCTCTGAACAGGGCTGCCGAGGCACTGAAAACCTGTCAGCTGACCAGAACCATGCATTTGCAGGCCCGGGGACTTAGCCAGTAATAGGTGCAGAGTTTTTGACACTGCTAATTTTTTCTCCTTGGGAACATGCAGCCTCTGAGAGAAGAGGAGCATTTGTTGAGGCACAGCCCTCTCTCGGGTGAAAAACAGTACTTCCCCTTGCCGTTCGGCAGGGTCCTGACAGATGATTAAATGGGGAATGGCCATAGACTGTCCATGGAAGGAGGTGGCAGCAGAGCTTTTCTCTTCCTTGTTGTAGCAAACTTGCTCCTCTGTTAGCCAGGATTAATGTAGGAGGAGAACAAGAGAGGTCTACAGCTCCCCCAAAGCACCCCACTTTGCCTAAGTTACTTCATCAAAACTGGCCTGCATGTGCTTCAGTCTCTTGGATGACAACATAGCTGTGAGTCTTCTGCCTGCCAGTTTGTGAACTTATGCTTCTGAACTCATCTACTAAAAAGTTTCTAAAGCACATGAAGGATGTATCACATAGGGCAATCGTGATACCCCCAAGGTCTAAAAGACTGGACAAAAGAATGATGAACATAAAATTTCCAAGTGCAAAAACTTATCATGGAAGCCACCAATCTCCTTAAGAAATGACATTGTGAAAAAAAATCCTCCAGAAAAAAGGATACAAGCAAAAGGCAAAACCGCATCGAGATCCCCACGATTAATTACTACAATATTTGCATTATTTCTGTAACCTCATCTCCTAGTCATGGACAAGAACCTCTTGTGCTAACTACTAATATATTAATTCTGAGGCATATCTGTGCAGTGTTTGACAGCTATTGTCATTAAAACATAAGGCACTTTGTAGCCTTGCCAACAGACCAAGCTTCCCCTTGTTAACTGTAATTGGCATGCCAGCGATAACTCTTTGCTCTCCAGGATGTCAGAGGAAGCGCTGTGTGTCTCATTACTAAACCAAGAACTGCAGTGTGGCATTTAAAAGGCAATGAGAACAACGAGGCACTGTAAGAAATCCCTGTGATATTTCTAATGGAAAAACACGACTGGTTCCTGAGGAGAAGCCCACCTCACACTTTTTTGGCTTTTCCAGGTATCACTGCGAATGACCTTGATGCCTCTCATACACTTGCTGTAAATAAGAAAGAATTCCCCTGAAGTCAGTGGAATTATATAGCTATAAAACTTGCAAGAGAAGGGATTGTGTAGTGTATAACGAGCAGGCAGATAGTGCCTTGCACTTTTGACTAAATCTAAGATTAAATCTATTTTCAGACTCTGTCAAAAGCAAGGAAGAGGGAAGTTTGCTTTATCTTGCTATTGAATGACAACATATTTTTTACATCTGCAGTCAGACATGCCTGGTAACTGGCTAATACCGTGTCTATATGTGTTGTGTGCATATGAACTGCATATTCATACAAATGAGCAAGACTTCACCTCTACGTGGCTGTGCAGAGGAGCTTTGCTGAGACAAATACTCAGGAGCCCCCACCAGAAACCAAGGTGCTGTACTGGGCTAGGGGATTGAGATCCCTCCAGAGTCTGTGTATCTGCGTTCATCTATCTATCTTTCACTGCTCTTGTACATGTTTGCCTGTGGATTGGTCCCCTTTAACTCTGGAGAGAGGCAGTAATTTAGATGTTACAATGTTGTGTGCTATTATTTAGAAATGCAAGGAATAATCTAGTGGGATGTTTAGTTTCATCTGCTCTTCTTTGAGCATGTGCTTATTTCTACCATGTGATACAACATTCTGGCACTTAAAGAAGTTGCTGTGGAGATATCTCAAAAAATTGTTCAGTGGGGGAACAGAGTAAGATGTAGATGGCTATTTAAAACCTGGGACCATCCCCATATGGCACCAAATGACATCAGAAACCAGGTAACAAAAATGACATACCAAATTGATGCTCTGTGTCGTTTTACAGCATCACCCAAAGATCATGAAGTCCCTGACCCAAATCGTGGCCCAGGCTGTGCTCTCTCTGAGAAGCTGTCATCAGAAAGAACAAAAAAGCAGCACGTTTTTTGAGTGGAAACTCTTTCAACATGTTCCACGAAGCATCAGTAGTAATGGAAAAAGTTCCAGAAAGATTTTTGTATTATCATCCCTAATCTTTCCCGACGCCTTAGAACATCCGATCAATGTCTGAGTAAGAGAGCAGCTTAGTCACAGATCAGCTGTTCATTATGCTGTCTGTAGAATTTTAGCTGCAGGTAAGGAGCAGACTACTTAGAGCTTCCAATCAACAGTACCAGGAGATCCTGCAAAACCCCCACATTTTTAGGAAAGTTCTTTAATAAGAAAACAATCCTAGTTTGTTTCCACCTGAGCATTTTACCCATTTCCTGAATATAGCCTACACTAGAGATATTAGTGTTTCCAAGGCTCTGAAAAGTAACAGTAACTGACTTACGATAAGGCATTTACACCCACCACTGAGACAGCAGCATTGCAGACTTCAAAAAACCCAGCCTATGTGCATAGCAGTACTAAACTAATTATCAAGATCATTGTTGACTTTCTCTTCCCATACAGTTTGTCTTTCTAATTACAACTACAAATATACAACCTAGATGACCCGCTTCTCATGTGTGTTCACCAAATACTGAAAGATCCCCCATGCAATTCCAGGTGCAATCAGCTGGTGGTTAACACACGTCCTCTTTGGAGAATTGCCATCGACTCTAAACACATATTAATTGAATTCAAAGGCACTTCGGGGAGGCATTTCATTTTTCTGAGTCAACATAACCTCACCTAATGTCTGGGAGCATTACTCCTCCCACCGTGACTTGCTGTACTTAACACAACCCTGGGCAGGTACTTAACGGCAGAGGATGTTGCTCTCTGGTGCTCTGCATGTTGCATATCTATTTGCATTCTCAAAAAAAACCATGCTACTCTTCCTTACTTTTGCAACACATTGCATCTGCCATGACCCACTCAAAGCACAGGACAAAAAGGGGTTTGGCCTCTACTTGGGAATTTGTACCAAACCAAAGGGATGAGGATACGTTCACTGACCCCTCGCTCCCACCTGCCACTTCCACAACAGTGGGTGAAGTTTTCTAGACACCATCTGACACCCTCTGGAAAAAAATGTGCTTATTTCAAAACAGTCTGCTTGGTCTCAATAGCGACTTGGGAGGGGGAAGCGTGTTTGCCTCTATATTTTGCTTGTTTGTTTGTTTGTCATTCTTAACTGCACATATTTGCATAAAAGAAGGAATATTGTATCATCTTCTCCCAAAGCTTATTCCCCATCTGAATCCTGTTGATGACAGCTTAATCATTTCCACAGCAACCAAGATCATGACATCAAATAGGGTATAAGCAGCAGGAACAGATGATCTCTCTGGAAACAGAGATCCTCTTCCATGTACATAAATACTCTGAAAAACAAGAGAGAGAAACAGAAATACAGAAAATACCTGCCACAAAAAGGTGACTGTTGTAACAGGGAATGGCGGTCATCGTTCTTCTTTCATTATCTATCTGCTGCTGCTTAACAGCTCAACATTAAAACAGTATAAGGTGACAGACCCAGCGCTAGGGACAGACAGCATCCCTGGGCAGAGCTGGTAAGGCAGATTTACATGCAGTTCCTCTGCCAGGCACAGCCCATGTTTTAGATGGTTGCAAAGGAACTGTTCTTGGTCTGTTTGGCTTTAGCAACTTTTGCTGACTTTGTTCTAACTCAGGAAAATTGCTAAACTTATGACCCTAAGGCCTTACTTTCATTAGTTTCAAGTGCTTTTCATTTGACAATATTCCTTTTTGTGATAAAACAAAACCCAAACCTGTGTTCTTACTAGGGAGACACTTTTTATGTAAACTTTCTGAATGAGTGGCTCAAAACCTGGCCTTGCAGTTCCTACAGCAAGTGAGTGAAGTGCCACAATGCAGCATGTAGCAAGCAGACCTGAGCTTCTTACCTCCACAGCATGTACCGACGATTGAAGCATCAGTGCTTGGTTTCCATGTGAAGGACAAATTACTCAGTGATGATACTTTTTCATGAGTTTCACCATGAGCACTCCCATTTTTTTAATCCTCTGCTGCTGCAATCAGTTGTTAATGCAAGAGGCGTGAGCCTCGTGACAAACTGTAGGTGGTCAGCTCCTGTGGAAAAACAAAACAAAAAAAAGACAATGTGGCTATATACAGTTTAAGGTATCAGAAAGCAAAGGATCACAACTTTTTTTCTAATCTTTACTTTACACAAGTTCCACAATGATTTTGGGTCTGGCTCATGAATTTTGAAATGCTTTAAGCTGGATATATTCCCTGTTGACTTCCTGAGTGCTCAAAGGAATGTAAATCTGCCAGGTTTTATTGTTGGCTACCCACAAATTCAGGCCTTTTATCAAAGAGCATTAGACACGCTCACCCAGGAGTCTGCCCTATCATCTTTCTCACAGGCCATATTAGGGCAGCCACACATAACTGCTTACTCACGTAATTATTCTGTTGCAAAAACCTCCATTGTATCCCCAGATACGTATTTTTAAAAAAGAAAATTTGAGATGCCTGAAATATAAACAGAACTATACACAAAGCCAGGCATAAACCTTTGATTTGAATGGACAAAACAAATCTTTCTGTGACACTCTCCCTACAATTTAAACTTTATCATCATTGTGCTCCAAGTGGCAAATGCTTCTTCCTGGTAGAAAGTACCTTTCTGAACGGCATAGTACAGTACACACTGGCATAGCCTCAGTCAGGAGGGGTTTAAGCAACAACAAAATACCCAAACTGCCCTTCCAGTGAGCCTCCAAAGAACTAGGCCCTTGTTTGGACCCATGCTTCAGGTAAACACTGTGAACATTTTATGCAAAACCAATTACTGGGTAACGAAAAGAAAGGTGTGATGTGCAGCACAATTTCCCAATTACTGTTACTCTTGTCATCACATTTCCTCCCAGTGTACCTTTCATGCTGCCTCTAAATTTCCAAGAATCAACTTAATTAGCCATACTGCACAAAGATCCTCTGACCTGTGTAAACAGGCACAGCTATAAAGCATCCTCGTTTCTTAATCAGTGTTGCTCCTGAGCCACACAAAAGATTTAGTTTACTAAGATATGCTCCTCTGCTGAGAAACACATTATCTAGGTTTCAGTGGTGGAGTAAGCGGTTTGCTGTAGCTCTTTGCTAAACAGCATGGCATTCCTTTAGCTGAAAACAGCGGATTGCCAAAAGGCTTTTATTCTCTATACCCACACACTTAAACAGAAGAAAAATGTGATATTCTGCACTGATGTATTGGAAGAACTGCAATACTCACAGCAAGCCTTGGGTGTGACAAAGCTGTGGGCCCCTGTAGCAAATGTACCTCATTATTAGTGAATTGTCCAGTGTTTAGACATTTAAGACAATCTTTTCACCACTTCCCCAGTCACAAAAGTCTCTTCCTGAAAGAACTGACATTATTGCCCACTGACCTGTGGGCAAAACCTGACATGCAAAATGCACAGCCTGCGAATCCTACGGCCTTTCCACACACGCTGTGTCGAATGCAGGAGGCACTCGCTGCACGCTGCCCGGCGGGTCTGC
>NW_009259424.1:4705273-4747222 GCF_000687185.1 Egretta garzetta | reverse complement strand
GCAGCATGGGGGACGCCCGCACAGTCGTGGTCCGCACCATCAGTCATGTACCGCTGCCATTGGCACAGCTTTCTCCAGGTCTGTCGATAAGGAAGAACTGACCTCCGTCAAAGGAGCAGAGAGAGCCCAATATTGCTTCATTTCAAGAACGGGAAGGATTCAGGTTTTTAATGAGGCACGTTTCAGCAGCTAAATCAGCTGGACGCGGTTTAGTCATCAAACTAAAGCACTGCAAGTAGGCAGATGTGCTTACTGGCACCCATGCCAGAGATGGAGGGGAGAGAGAGGGGGAAATCAGTGAAACTTCTCACTGCTTCTATTCCCAAAATGTACCATAGAAATGTTTATTGACCTCGGGGAAGGTTGTGAGGTGTTTGTAACTAGAGTGTGTCAGCAATGCAGCACCTTCGTGTGGAAAGAGGTAGAGCCAAAGGGGATCTGTAAATGCTATTGAAGACAAGAGCACTCCAAAGGAATTTTCTTCACCCTCAGTTTATCAGAGAGTCACTTGCCATCTAGTGCCAATGTGAGCATCAAGGACACTCTCCTCCTTCCCCATTTCCACTGCTCTGGAGAAATAATTCAGGTGTCAAAGTACTGCTTGGATGAACTGCTAGAGAACAGAAAAAAAGAGCCAGCCTTCAGAGGAACAATGTATTTACATAAGGTAACTTAAATTCACGTAACAAATCTACTTCATCAGCTTTTATTCAGGGTCCTGGTCTGGAACTATAGACCTGCAAACAGCTCTGTAGTGCTGTCAGTTTGTAACAGCTGATGTGGCAAAGCTCTTCCTTCAAAACCAAGTTAACTCTCCCTCTCTGGAAGATATTTTTTTTCAAGTGGAAAAGGCAGCCCATCCATGTGGCTGCAAACGAGGAGCTGAAACGTGTTTTCATTATTAAATGGTACCAGTGGAAAGATTTTCTGCCTTTTACTGTCTTCAGAGCCTCCCTGAGGTCACCCATCTCAGAGCGCGCCTGCACAGAAAGACAGTCCAAAAAGATATTTCACGTCTGCCAGCCCTGCCTTCTGCTCGGCAGAGGAGGACGTACCGAAGGACCTGTGCATTGGCCTCTGGCTCTGCCAGGGAAAGGGGCGAGCGAGGCCACACGGGCCTGTGCAGGAGGAAGAGAGCAGGGATGGGGTAGCCACTGCCTGGGCCAAGCTCGCAGGGTGCGCCCTCAGAGCCCTTTGGCTATGCAGCTCCTGAAAATGAGCCAGGGCATGGCAGCTGCAAAAGGAGGCTGTTTGCCATGCAAACCAAAATGCCCTTCGTATTATGCAAACTTTACAATGCTTCAGACAGTGTGTTACAGACATAGCTGTTTCCAGATGAGGCTATTTCTCAAAGCCTCTCTTATGGAGAGCTGTTGCTCTCAAAATACTTGTACTACATCTTCCAGTGGCTCAGCCTGCTGCGCTACATGGTTCCAAAACCAGAAATGTGTATCCAAGTGCCAGAGGAAAAAGAAAAACACACTGTTATTATTCCCCCTCTATTGATCTCACAGAGGTGAGGAACTATCAAACAGTTTCAACACTTCAGGAAGATGTCAGCTGAGTTTCAAACCTTGTCCTGCAGTAATTTGAACTAGTATGAACTACTGACAGTAAGCAATAAATGCCTTTGTCTTTTATCAGATTGTCTTGAGCGTGAAATTCAAAATCAAGTAAGCCAAAACTTCAATGAAACTTAAATATAAAAACCATTACCTAAGCCTTGTCCCTCCTTATGTCTTTCACAAGCAGTATCACAAAAGACTTGCATGACAATCCAAAGCAGGAAAGAAAAGAGTGGAACAGGATGGGCAGCAGCAGAACTCGAGATGGGTGGATGTAATTCAGTCAGACTCTGCCTTTTCCAAATTTTGTTAACACTTGTGGTTTCTGCAAAACGAGGCAAGAGAGGATGCAATAACGTGTGCAAAAGTAAGAGCCTTTGCTGTCATATACAGGTCCTTCTTTCTGTGAACTTCATGGGACTCAAGCTTGAAAAGGTCAGCGTAGTATTTCTGTTGCTGTTCAGATGTGGATGTAGGGGGACACATTAAAGCAGCAGGTGTGCAGCGTGTGACATGTCTCATGTAGGGGATGACGGATACCTTCCAAGGGATAAGCACGGCTGTACTCTTCTACAGCAGAAAGCACTTTCCCTGCAAGGGAGGTGAATCTTCAGTACTAGCCAAGGCCATTTCAAGCACAGCCTATGGCACTTAAATGCTGAAATGTATTTTCAACAACTAGATCGGATGTTGCAAACCTCCACAGGTCTGGGGACAAAGAGAGAGACCAGAGAGGTGAACCACCAAATATTTCTTAAAGATTTTTTTAAGGAATCCAACTTTGCTTGTTGGACTGAACAATTGAAATACTAACATTGCCAGCAAAGTTTGCAGCCCAGCTGAAACATACATTGGAATTGCACCCGCTCGCTCCCCCTTGTTTAAATGCTAAGGAGGAAATCCTGCTGTGGGATGAGCACCTGCAATCTCCGTTGCTCCTGGTGAGCAGGACCGCGCATCCTCAGGGCTTCTTTATCCACTGTCTCTGAGACCAGGCAAACAGCACATCAGAATTTGGGACTGCTGCATCTGGTGACGCCAGGACTGTTATGAGACTATTTCTGACATGACAACAGAGAAATATGAAGTAAGAAGTTAAAAATAGTTTGTGCAATAGCTAAAACAGAACCAATTTAAATAGCTCCCCTCCACCCCACCCCCAAAAGGTCTGCTGCACTCTGCTATGTCTGTGCTTACATTCACTTCACAGAACACCAAGCACAGCACTTGGATCACTGACATTTCTGCAGGGATACCTCTGCCTATTTGCTACAGGATCTGTCCCCTGAAATCAGCTCTGTTACTAAAAAAACCCAGATACAAAACAGAGTCAGCAATAACAAAGCCCGTGAAAGTGCCTTAATTTTGCTTCATTTTATAGGATGTTTTTAGAACTCTTCTAGAGGCTGTTGAATTGTGAATAACATTTATATTTTTTTTGCATAAATAATCAGCCACGATTTAATTGCCAGCAGTGGTGAAATCTCCACCGCTCCAATGATGGAATTTATCGTTTCGTCCTCAGTAACTTTACCCACATACCCCACACCAAGCTTAGTGGAGGCTTGATGCAGAGAACAGATTGTCAAGGACTTGTTGAACTCTCCTTGTCCTAATTCACTTAAGTTAAATGTTTAGCTTGGCTACCATCCCTGAATATTCCTCAGCTCCCTAGATGATAACCATCTTCACCTGAGATTTCCACCCACCCCCCTTCGCATGTCCCATACACACACACAACTACAGCCAGCGCCATGGTTTTGCCATAGGTACCAGCATCATTCAAGGAAGAAACAGTCTTTTGAAATATCAGCGCTCAAGCAAACTGCAGCCACTTTAATAGGAGCTAAATTGAATAACAAATTCTCCAACATTCTTCAGCAGGTATACAGAAAAAAAACCATAAATCCCTGTCTCCGTCTCCATTCTCCTTTCCCTCTCCATACTTTTGGTTTCCCCAAAGGCTGTCAAAAGGAATAACATACCAATCTTGTTTGTCTCAGTTTTCAAACCCAAGCTTTATCTAGCTGCTCAGAATTAGACAAATCATCTGGCCCTAGCGGTTTACTCCAGCATTTTCCTGACAAAAATACATAGTCACAGAAAGGCATCAGCATGCTGCTTTCTGTCCTCCCAATATGTGGCATCTGTAGGAGATAGCGTACTAATCTCATTACCTTGCAGTGTATGAATGGATATACAGGATAAAGCAAGCACATGTAATGGAACCTCTGCAAATAAAGACAGTTCCTTTGGTTTTCATCAATAGTGTTCCTCTGTTACCATAAAGCCTGCACTGCCAGCATTTACATGGGATCTGATTCTCAGATTCCCTGGCTGGTTTGGTTACCAATGACCACAGCAAAGGGAAGGGCAGGATGGGTGAGTTGATTCGTTCTCTCCCTTAAAAGAAAAACAAAGGATTTGCTGGGTTGGATTTTCATCTCCTTTTCCTTTTCATTCAGAGTTACAGTTATTTGATTCTGTGTGGCATGTCAGCAGTTTGGATAAATTAATGTATATTGCTAGGGCCATTAATGTATACCGCTAGGGCTATATTTATGGCAGGGGCATCTCCTCATGAAAAGCATAGGTTAGAGACTCACTGACTAAACTATTACAAACCATTCAATTTTCTTTATGTCCTTCACAGTAATGTTTATTTTAGCTATTTTAGCTTAGGGGGGTTACTTGGTTTTGTTTTTATAGTCATCTGATTGCAAGTCCCCAGGAAAAATTCTCGATTAAGAATCCATATCCTAAATCATTTGGTCTCTGCCCAAATCTGGAAAGACCCTGTTATACACATTAGAGGCTAGTTCACGCTTCCATATCTGTTGAGATTATTCACAACACACCAAACTCTCTGCCAATACACAGCTCAAACACTGCAGCTCCAGTGTACGGGCAAACAAACAAACAAACAAAACCACAACCCAAGAGAAAATAGAATAATTTTCCATTAGCTACTGAATTTTACCCAGCCTCGAATACCTCCTTGAAGTGACACTTGGTCCATACAAATCTCAAAGCATTAGACAGCTAATACCAGCTCTGGTTCTACGTGTTACACTACAGCTGTCCCCAGTACCTCCGTTTTCTTGTATTTTAGCATGAGCACACGATGCCCAGCTCTCCTTATCCAAACACTGACTAATTGTCACAGCAGCCTGGAGTTCTTCTCCATACGTGCCTGTTCTAAGCACTCCTTAGAGAGAAATCAGGTGGGGAAGCAGGACTACATGTCTTTCACCCAAGTGAAGACCATGACACGTTCCCTTCTTCTACCAGAAGTATGGCTAAAATGGAAAATGTTGGAGTTGTCCATCTCTGCATATCTTTCTTGGACTCAAACATCTCTTGTCATTTCATTCACTTAAGAAAATCATTGCTCCAAATAAAATATCCTTCAGGTTTTGAAGTGAACTGCACACTAGACTAACAGATTAGCAGACTGACTCCTTTTATGTATTTCCAGAAAACAGAAAGAAATGGCAGTGGCATCACATCACCTACTGCCCTTCAGCCCTTGCTGGCCAAGACCACCTTCATTACATTTCCAAGACCCACCACCACATTTCCAGGCTTATCACTTTAGTTATTTATTTCCATGGTAAGACTAAGACTACATGAATGCCATGAATCCTATTCTTTAGACACTTATCTGCCAGGAACATGAAGGGAATTCACTTCGCCAGAAGGACACAAGAAAATAATCACTGTTGGAAGCAAATTTAGGAGGGAAAGATATTACGGACCATTGGCAGTCTCCTGAGCCATCCCTGCAAAGATTTCTTTGTAGGAAGAACAATGGATGAAACACAGATAGAAACAGATAAGGACAGCAGTTGTCAGATTGGGAGGATGCAGATAAGGACCGGGGCTTTCTCCTTTTACAGGATGAGAGCATGCAGACTGGTGGAGTTTTGAATACATCTGTTGGAAAGGACAGAACTATTGATCTGTACTGAAGGGGAGGGGAATGCTGGTGGGAAAGGAAAGGGTGGCTAAAAATAAAACAGTAGTTCTGTTTTTCAGTCAGGAAGAAAAAAGAAAATGTCTGTTCCTATTCTACTCAGCAAATCAAAGTCTCAGTGATTTATAATCGGAATAATAGACCGAGTTTCCAATCTGCCCAGTGCCTCACTTGCTGTAAGTCTACACCTGATCTGTCAGCAGCAGAGATGAAAATGATTGATCTGTGGCTTTGTTGGCATAATAAATGCTAGTGCATACAGATGAGGATTTTTCTTGTCATTGGCTACCTCAAATCACACCAGCTACCAGTGACTATAAACATGGCCATTTCTGTTATTCCCTGTCCTCTGCTCAGAACCCCTGGCTGCCTGCAAGGGATTGCGAGGAAGGCAAGAGGGGCTGCGTGTCTTGGTGAGAGGGAGGGAGGTAGACCAGCACAGACGCAACCTTACCATTTGATATTGCTGGTGCTTTTCATTCCATTTTCATAGTGGCTTGCAAGAGCTAAGCATTTCCCTTCTGTGACTCTGCCACAAGCTGGTACACGGCCAACCTTAAAAAGAGAGGATTTGATTTGCTTTAAGCAACGAAATACTTTCCGTCCAAAAGAACAGTCCATATTCTCCTTTGAATCTTCAACACCCTCCCTCCCTTTTCACTGCTTTCCTCCTCTCCCCTTCAGGCCTTTCCCTTTCTGACCCTCCACCAGTTCTGTCTTGGTCTGCAGGCTTTGAACAAACAGACTGAACTCCCTTTAAAAGCCATCAGCAGAGCATATTCTCAGTCAGAAGAGCATGCATTTCAGCAATATTTACTGCACTTCATATTTCCACAAAAACTTCTAAATGAACAGGACACAAAATGCAATAAAAGCAGAGTCAAAAGACGCATATTTTCTGTTGCCATTTAAAAGATGAAAGCAGAGAACAGCTCAAAATTAACCCCCCAGTTCCCCTCCAAGATGAGTGTTTTAAAAAAACCCCAAAGTATAACAGCAATAACAACAGAGAGATATCATTGTTTCAAACCTTTTATTTCCCTCATTCTTTTTTTTATTCTTTTCCTTTGTGTTTTGGCAGCTGTGAATAATTCTGTACTCTGGAATTGTTCCGCAGGCTATTAATGTCTGTGACCTTTTACATCAACAACAGCTCTACTTTCCAGCCATTTCTTGAAGTGCTACCTAATATGAATTTAACACGACGGAGGCAGCCTCCTACACACACACACAGACACACACTCTCATCCCTTTCCGAGGCACGCAGAAGTGTGCTTCATCCCATGCGTATACAAAAAAAATATCACTTCAAGAGAGGTACATGCTTTGTAAATAACCGTGTTTTATGGCAATGGGGAACAACCACCTATATTACAACCTTCTCACGTTCTCTTGGGGAAATAAAAGGACTGATATTACAGTGGGATGATTTCCTTATGTAAGAAAATAAGAGCTCATTAAGTCTGAGCCGTTATGGGGTTCTCCTTTGAGTTAGCTGCTGCTGCTTTTACTTTTTAAGAGTGTGTAAAGAACCCATATGTGATCAAACAGATATCAAGAGCATTCTCCAACTCTATGATCAAATGCGTGCATATATCAAGAGCATCTCTAGTTCCTTTTAGAGTTGTTTAATCAAAGACGCTAATAGACTGGAGTCTAGTTTTCAGCAGCACAGCGCTGCTGCAACAGTCCCCCATGATGGAAATGAATGGCAGGTAGCCTGTTGCAAACCAGATGGATAAAGTAGGCAGCGGATATGCAGGATGAAAGGGCTTAAAAACCAGATAATTTTAAGAGCCCTTTAAGCCCATGCATAATTTCAAGATATACCTCTCTTCACTTAGGAGCCAAAGATTGGTCAAAAGAGTTTGCAGAAGGGTTTGGTTTGGGGTTTTTTTAATAATTAAATTAATTGCATTAGCAAGAAATACCCAACTTAACTCCTGTCTATGATCTATGCTTTTTAGAAGTCAAATTAAAGTTCCTAAACATTGCTACTCCAGTTAAAATTAGAAGTGAGATGTTAAAACAAGCTGTAGAGACATAGTGGACTGCAGCAATGCCTAAAACCAGACATGAATATTGTAGAGCAGTAAGTGCCTGTGTAAGCTTCCTTTGGAAAAAAGACAGATTTAGAGACTCCAAAGTTTTCTTCCTGTATCTGACTTAGCTATGTCCCTTGCCAGTTGCCATCAGACATTAACTTCTTTGACAAAATTTTTTGGGTCTCAATTTCTCTTGGTTCAGGCTTTTCATTTTTTTATTTTCAGTCACACAGACCAATGAACAGGGCCTTCTGGACAATTTCCTCTGAAATCCATTTGTCAGGAAAAAATGAGTTTCTGACAAAACAAAACATTCCAAGAAATGTGCCTTTCTCATGGCCTATGTCAAATGTTCATAAAAATCTGTTCAATTAAATTCTTTTTAGATGAAGCTCTGCACATTCTCTGATGAGAAGCTGACAATTTGTAAGGCAAATAAAGATAAAAAATGCTCTGGCCTGACTTGTGTTTACATTTTTCTTGGAAAAATCCCTTATCACACACACCTGTAGCAAACTGGCTGGCTGATCAGGGACCCGCAGTAATAGGGAAAGCAGACCTGATGTACTCCTGGAAAAAAAACCAAATTGCTCCTTCCTACAATGAAGTCTTTTCAGCTGGGAATCCGGAAGGGAACATCATTAATGCAGTGGAACATTTTAGGATTCCTAAGAACTCCTGAGTTCCCTGGGAATGAGTCATCCACTCAGAAATCCATCTTCCAAAGAGGAAGATGACCATGATTTCTCATACTGTGTGTATGGTATATTGCACTATTTCATCTGGAAATTATTACAATACAAATTGTGAATAATATAAGGCAGAATTTCTGCTTTTAAATAACTCAGCTCCTTCCAATCACCTCCTGCAGAGTACACTTCGCTGCAAAGTTTATGATTTGAGATTAGCCCAGTTGAGGAGTGACTGCTAACTAGTAGCTTCTTGACATATTTCAACTCCTGGGGACCAACTATTCAAATTGCCACCGTAAACAGTTGCTCTTCTGTCATCTTATACCTGACAGGAAAAGGTCTGAATACCTCAGAAAGCTGGTACCTCGGAAATACTAATCCATCCATATGGCTTGGTGTGGACTGGTTTGGCAGAGCAATGTGGGGATATTAACACATCTGCTGTCTGTCTTAGACTTGTTTTAGAGAAGCACAACTCTCTGTTGATGTATTCATGAGAACTAACACACTGAAAAAAAAAAAAGAACCTTAAAAAATGTAGATTTGTTTTGCCGTATCCAATATGTTCTTGTCTCTTGTCTAAAAAACCCATCTGGTCTAAAAATATACAGCACCTGTGTAAATTTTTATGTATTGAAGCTTGAAGCGCTAACTATTCCTTGTTGTAAAAATAAGTCATGGATATTAAGAGGAATTTTCTTTTTATGTTTGCAAATTGATGTACCTCTGACTGACTTTACTGAACACACATTTTCTGGATTCTTCACTGAAGGGTTCTCACACAGAGATGGGCATTCTGGACAGAGGAGAGGAATGAAAAAGATCAAACAATGGGCAAAGGACTTACCTGCACGCTCCGCCTCTCCCAGTGAGAGCTTTCTTTACACCTGTCTAAGCTGAGCTCCTCCAGCTCTTTTCTGATGGAGGAAAACATTATTCTCCACCTTTCCAAAAGATATCTGAGTCACAGAGCAGAGAAAGAAATGAAATACTGTAGAAGTAGTCTACACCTCAGACACACACCAACAAATCCCAGTTAGCGATGATGCTAAATATGCTTTTTTTTTTCTATCCCAACCAAGTGCTATGTCCCTTGCTCTTTTCACTGCTGTACTTTCAAATGTCAGAGTACTGTAGCAGAACACTGGTATCTAAGATATTACTTCTAATATTCAGAATAAAAGAATGGGAGAGAATGAAGGGATGCTCTTGAGGTCACTGGCATAGCATCCTGGGCTGTAGAAACAAAACTCAACCGACACCCACTTACAACCCTGAAGTATGCTATTACAGCAGGACACTAGTGAGAAACATGCCCGCTTCCTAGCCAGCTAAGGTGTAGTTTGTGATTCAATTATCTCTTTTCAAAACACAGCATGAAATGCTACTGTGATGTATATGATTTGTGTTTTAATGTCTCGAAGCAAAGAATAAAATCCAGTTTGAGATTTAATGATTATTATGCAATTATAATGATTGCATTAAAAAAGAGGCATGAAGACTGTGCGGTCTGAAGTCTGCCAGGGTACCTGAAGATACTGCCCATGGCTGGGAACCAGCTCAGGCTCCTGCTCTAATCCCTGCCCATGGAGAGCCTGGGATTCTCTACAGAACTTTGCCATATGTCAGGATGATCATCCAGACTTCTCCTACAGTCAGAAAACACACCTGAGTGCTCCGAAGAAGGGATGAGAAGACCCTTCTTGCAATGGACTTACAGGTCTTCTGTTGTTGTTCAGAAGAGGAATCAACTAATTATTGTTCTGCTCTATTTCTAGCAGAAAGAGTTTTCAATTAACTCACCAGGTAATCCTGTGCAAGGTCAACCAAGCCAAGAGTAGATAAAAGACCTAGATAAAGGGTGGGAGAGCAAAAGTGTTCCTTAGTATCCTGCTCAACTGAGCCATTCCAATGCTGCAGTAGGATTTAAATAAATCAGCTTAATCACTCTGCTTATTGTCATTGCAATTAATCATTGGATTTCTAAGGCAGCATCATTTTGTTACTTAGTATTTTCGTGACTTTTCACCTTCCGTGTTTACTGATCTGTTATAAATTAAATACAGCTTGCGGGGCTGCCTGTTCCTAAAGGCTCTTTGTTATGCAATTCTTCATAATTTCAAGTTTTGAAACACAAAGTACATGTTAAAATCCAATTAGAATGATAAACGAATCATGAGAAAATCTAATGGCATAAAACAAATTTGAAAGATTAAACAATTTCCAATTTACAGTTATATTGTATAACCTAATGCAGCTCACCTTGCCAAATGGCACCATTAGCATTTAAACTTCAGAAGAACACCACATGCAGCGAAAGTGTATTGATTACTGTGGAAGGAAAATTAAAGCTAAGAAAGGTGTGGCAGTTCTGGACGAGGTGGGCTTGCAATCGCCTTAACCCCAACTCAGCGACTAAGGAGGTCATCTCTGTATGGCTGGAGCTGCTCCCTCACTGGCAATCAGTGCGCAAAACAAAATGATCCCAGATTCCTCTGTAAAGATCCCTGTAAATCCATTACAGATAAGCAAATAAATTGCACTGTTTTATCCTTTGCACCCATCTCCAATCGGACTTTCCAGACTCAACAGGACAAGCTAGAGGAGTCTTTTTGGGTGCAGGTCTCAGACTGGAAAAGGGAGACATGTTGATTTGCGACGCCAAGAAGTCAAAAGACTTCACTTCAAGAGATATTTGAGAAAAGGAACTAAGGGAGGTGATATAGGCAAGAGTTTATGTGGAAAGATAAGAACAAAGGAACTAGGGAAAGTTGTAATGATTGCCTTAAAAAGGAGATATAATCTGTAAAGTGAGTGTTGAACATGAGTTTGGCGCATAAAAAAAAATTAGTATTCAATCATCTGGGCAAAAGCGGGAAAGGGGGAGGAGAAGCAAAGAACTGAATAAACGCAGTGAGGACTGAAACATAAATGGGACAGGGATTGGGAGGGAATGAGTGCTAAAAAACAGTTCAAGAGAAGCAACCAAGGACTACCTTGCTGAGGTCAGACTGGCAAAAGTATGGATTCAGCACGGTCGGAGGTTTTATTCTGCTGCTGTGCTGTTGTAATTAGAATCAGCTCTTTTTAACAATAACACTGCTACAGCTGTGGCTAAACATAAATATCTAAGCAGATGCAACATGACGTGCACGAAGCAAAGGACGGTTATGGGAATTTTTAAGCTTTCAGGACACCCGTCAAAGCAACTTGGCACAGGAGTCAGTACGAGTGATCAATAAACCTGACCAGGTCTAGGTACAAGTTCATAACTTTGATGCAGAGATGAAAAATAAGGCTAATTTTTAAAATATTGTAAGTCCTGTGAATGTTCTTACAGCTCCTATTCATCCACCTTCAAAACGTTGTCTCGCTGGCAGAAACTTGTAAACACGCAGAGATCAAGTTCAGAATTTATTTGTAATCTTTAACTCATATATGAGCATAAGTTGAGAAATGTAAGAAAGATCCTTTATATTTTGCTTTCAAAATGTTACATTTCACAATCAAAGCTAACTGAGGCTGGGGTAGGTTATATAATGCTGCGCTTCCAAAAGGGAAAGAATAGAAAGGTATCAAAAAATCCAATAGGAAGAAATGATCTTCAAAAAAAGAAAAAAAAAGCAAAAGAGACAGAGGTACTTATTTCCTTGTTCCCTTTGCATAGCGATATTGTACAAATATCCTGCAGGACAGCGTGCGAGCTTTTGGGAACAGATTAAACCTTGACTCTCCAAACATCTCAACTAATTGCTTAAAGGCAATCTCCGTAGCAGCCAACTGAGACCGAACATCTGGAGGGTGAATGCTTGATTCATAGGTGGATCTTGCTGCAGGATGCTGTAGAAATGGCAGATGAAATTTTCATGCTCTGCTTCTATAACCATCGCTCCTGCCCTTTGAGGGCTGCGCTGTTAGCAGAACGTAGAGGTTGTTGGAACGGGTTGTCCAGAGAGGTGGTAGAGGCCCCATCCCTGGAAACATTCAAGACCAGGTTGGACAGGGCTCTGAGCAACCTGATCTGGTTAGCGGTGTCCCTGCTCCCTGCAGGGGGGTTGGACTAGATGTCCTCTAGGGGTCCCTTCCAACCCAAAACCTTCTATGATTCTATGATTCTATGATTCTATGATTCTATGATTCTATGAATGTCTTTGGCTTGTGAATGAGGACTTCCAGATCAACACTGGACCATTAGAACAGATTACAGAATTGGTCGTGTGAATTTTCTAGGGCAAACCAGAGGCAACAGAAATCACATGGACAATTTTATACAGAATTTAAATCCATTCAGGAAGCATACAATAAAATTGCACGATGCCTTCCCTTTCTGAGACTCTTACTCAAATTGTAAAATAATTTTTATCGAGATGTCACAGTCACAATGCCATCTGGCATGACTGACAGTCGTACCACACAGAAGTGCTTCAGTCTCTGTCGTGCAGCTGAGCTCTCTGAAGAATGGTGTGCAGACTCAGAATTTAAATAGCCAGTGGTGTCAGGAAATCTGATGCCTTGGCCCAGTGCATGTGCCTGAGCGCTTGTGCTCACCTGATCGTGTGTTTCATTAGAAAAGCTGAGGACGTTGCACACTGGAATTATTGTGCTTTAGAAACAGGAAAGCTGTACAGGGGAAGTTCCTGCCCAAACAGCCAAGCCCAACTGCCATTCAGCTCCTAACAGTGACTGTAGGAAAAACTTGGAAATAACTGAAAAATATTTCTCTCTATTGCTACTAAACTCATCTCTATGCTAAGCCCCTCTATGTTTAAGACAACTTTCTTGCCATAACAACAATGCAAAATACCTGACTCACCTCTCATGTACAATGTGTATTTGAGCCAATATCCCATCTGTCCTGGTCACTCTGCTTCATTTCTTCCTCAGCATGACAAATGAGGAAGCTGAAACGTAGGATGAAAATGCGTAACCGAAAACAAACGTGATTTGGAGATGGATTATTTTTGTGTTTCTTTTAATTTTTTTCAGAAATTATGCATAGGCAGTGTGGAGACGAGCGTGAAGATTCTTTTTTTTTTTTTTTAATCGCTGCTTTCAATATCTGGCTGCGGGGAGACCTGATTACGGCCTTTCAATACCTAAAGGGGGCCTATAGGAAAGATGGGGAAAATCTTTTTAGCAGGGCCAGCTGTGACAGGACAAGGGGTAATGGTTTTAAACTAAACCAGGGTAGGTTTAGACTGGATATAAGGAAGAAATTCTTTACAATGAGGGTGGTGAAACCCTGGCAGGGGTTGCCCAGAGAGGTAGTGGAGGCCCCGTCCCTGGAAACATTCAAGGCCAGGTTGGACGGAGCTCTGAGCAACCTGATCTAGTTAGCGGTGTCCCTGCTCACTGCAGGGGGGTTGGACTAGACGACCTCTAGGGGTCCCTTCCAACCCAAAACATTCTATGATTTTATGATCAGTTTCTACTACTTTTTTTTTTTTTCCCCTCTGCTCATACGTTTTGGCTCTGTCACAAAACCCTTGCAGAGAACTGAGAACAACTGCAACCAACCAGTCAGCGAGATGGTGGCTGCCGTACCCTGGGGAGCCTGCAGCCTTGCCTAGCAATTAGATGAATGACAATTTGAAGATTATCAAAGCCACACAAAAACCAGTGTATGCCCCAGACATGGCTGGCCTGTTCACATGTTAAAAGCATTTCTGCATGTTTACATCACTGAAGTCTGTCATTTATATAACAAACTCAAGTCGAAAATTTGTAAATGTCACCTGCTGAGTTCCAGATCCAAGAACGTGGAGTCTTGGAAATACAATCTGAGATGTTTAAAAGGGTTTTGTAATTAACCTTTATAAAAGATGAGCTTGGAACAACTAATTTATTCAAGGCAGGCAGCATCTGTCATTACTGTATTGCACTGTGTGTGAATTCCTGGAAACACGACTCTACATATGCCTGCATACAAGAGAATTTTTGTGGAAATGGGTGTGTTTAGGATTGTTATGGTTCACATCTCTTTGTAGATAATGTCTGAATACGGCTGAACCTGAGAATAGCTAAAGGATGTCCAGTAAGTATAGAGTCATATCTATGTGCAAGTATGTGAAAGAAAAATAGAGACGTGTGCCCATGAGGATCATTCTTCACACACCTCTGTTATCAGAGGCCAGTATAGCTTATTTTGCACACAGTTATTTGTCAGCGCTTCCAGCACCGGAGGGAGCTTCTACAGCTCTGATCCTCTGCTGCAGCTCTTCTCACAGGTCACACGTATTCTGCAGCTGTTTAGTATAAGCTATCCAAACAGATGTTGTTCTTCATGTTTACGGGGTTTTCTGTTCCTGTTCTGCCCCCTGTAGCCTTCCAAATTGTACCCTTAGGTGCTAGTTGCAGAAATCAGGGGATTTATGAGCAGCAATTTTTCTCCTGCCTGTTTGTATCCCTTGTAGTATGTAACAGCCGAGGCACTTGATGGCCTGCCAGGAGGTTGGCATAAGCAAGGGTAAAGGAGGGAGGGCTGCCAGTCATTTGGTCTCAAATGAGCACTTGAAATCCTCCACTGCACAAGGAGAAAACTAGAATTTTGTACAAAAGGTCACAAAAATATGACCTGGAGCTTCAACAGGATAGATCTCTTGCATTCTGTAAAGAATCACAGGTTTTGCTTTTACCTGCTAGGTTTTGTGTTTCCGACAGGGATAGGCAAGTGTACCATATATATTAGGGAGCTTTCATCTGTGCTTGTTTTCTAGTAAACAACTGATTAAACTGCTGGGAAATCCAGGGTGAAATGATTAATAAAGCTACGGAGTACTGCCAGCTTTCAGAGTAAGGTAAAGGAATGCCAAGGAACAATGGAGTAAATGAAATGGAAGAATGATAACATACAAATAACAAAAATAGCTGACAGTACATATTCACTCAAGTATTCAAGGTATGTTAGAGGTGAATTTTGCACTGTTGATTGGCAAAATTAAGCGTTTGATTGACTGATGTTTGCTTGAATCTTTAGACAGCTGGAAAGTGCCGGGGCATTTGTTTAAGTTACCAAGCAGGAAAAACCTTTCCGATACAAATCACAGCTACTTCACAGTCTACAGAAGAGCCCATGAAAGAGCAGCAAGCATATCAACATTTCACTCTCTTTGATTCAGAGTTTCTAGTCACCAGGTCAGTGAGAAAGGCCGAGCCTCAGCACAAGGTAACAGCTCTAAATAATCTTCCCACGCGTGATCATTATGACAATGCCGCAGAACCTTTCAGAACGAAGTCACATGCTGTTGTCTCCTAGTACGTCTCCCCTCATAATGAATTTCGCCGTTGCTGCTTACGGCCTTGTTTTGAACATTGTAAGTCATTATCCAAAGGAACGTTATACACTGAGTGAGTTTTAGATAGCTGCAGCAGTGTTGTTCATGTCTTGAGAAGTTCTTCCCTCCGCCCCCCGTACCGAAAAGCTGAATGAATTTACATCTTTCAAATGAGTCTGCTGGACTCAATATTGTATTTTAGTTCTAATTTTCCCAGCAGACAGTTTGGCCTTTAATCTTCAGCGCTGAATTACACCAAATTCAATCCAAATATAAGCTCCTGTGTGCTGCTTTGAGTTTAATTTGTTTTGCGGGAGACTTCTTTCTACATTATCTTTATGGGAGTTATTATTAGATTAGTGGAATTTTCTGGGTTTTAGAAGAAAATCCCTAGAAAGTTTAACTGCCCTTGTAACTTCGGAATGAGATAAAGAACAGCCTGCCTATTATCATTGTACCATCTATCCTCTGGCATGACATTATCTCATGCTGCTACAAGAAAACAGGTATCTGCATTATTCCAAGTCTACTCCTTTCTCAGACACAGACAGAAGATCTATACCTCTCAAGCACCTCGTAAAGGAGCGTAGGCAATAAGTATTACTCTATACTTTGAGATAAGCTGCTTAGGGAAACCTTCCAATAAACTAAGGCTGCACATGTAGGTTTTTGATGTGACAGACAGAGGAGGTTTGGCTTTTTGATCTGTTTAGTTGGTATCTCAGTGTATGAGTGGGTCTGCTCCTCTGGGTATTTCTGAAGATGCCCAGAGCTACTCGGCACCATGTTCTCCCCTTTCCCACCAAAGCTTGCTGTCGCCTCACAACTGGTGATACAACCACACACCAGCTTTTTCCCTAACCCAATGTCAGTCAGCATAGTCCTGGCCAAATACCAAATCCACCTGCCTATCTCTTTATCTATCTACAGTTAAATGGGTTTTTTACCCTAAATCTCTTAATATTAACATTGGTTTGGGCAGCAACAGCAGGCAGTTAGGCCGGCAGCTCTTAGGGGAAGGATCCATTGCCATCTCAGGCCAGGGAGACCTAGCTCACCCGCCGCACACACAGCGCATCACTGCAGCCTGACCTACCCTTCTTCCCTTCTCAACAGATGGGATTTCACTACTTGGAGAAGACAAAACAATGCTTGTTTCGAAGGAACAGCTCCTATTTTATATATATATACACACACGATAGAAACCTTTGCAGTCGGTCTGATCAATCAATGAGTTTGGGCTGATTTAGACCAGCTGATTCTCTAATGTAGTCTGCTTAATACTTCTGGATTTCCTGAAAACAGAGGGTATTTGGACCCAAGACACATGACCCATAATGTGATGGGGATGTGGCATCCCCCAAGAGTAAATTCAAAGAAAGATGCAGCTGGGTTTCTAAAAAAGTGGGGGTTTTTTTCATATTCTTCATTCTGTGGCACAAATTGAGCACGTTCTATACCCAAAGCACCACAAGTCTTTTACTGGGCTTGTGTGCAGCACCACTGGGCCCCCACAGCCTCGGAAATCCACTTGAGGATTACCAAGCCTGACGAGATCAGTGGGGTAATGTGCTATTTAATGTCCCAGGTGTAGATAAAAAGCCTTCTCCCTGGAGTCCCTCTCCTGTGCAGAGCGCTGCTGAGCGTTGTCCCAGCACAGCAGGCAAATTACAGGGTTCAGCGGCAGGAGGGTGGCAATGGGGGAGGGAAGCACGATTTGGCAGGATGATAACCCAGCCACGCAGGACACCTTCTGATAAGGTATCTAAATCACAGCAATTTGTGAGACCAGCAGAGCCCAGATGAACGGGTGGTGTGAGATTTATAGAAAATCCTTGTAATTCTGCAGCAACAAGCCCTTTGGAGAATGGAGCTGTGAGAGAGGAAAAGAGGAAGGCAATGAGGGAAAGAATAAAAGCCCTGTGAAGAACAATCATGTCCCTCATCATCGGAACAGTAGGGAAGTGGAGGAAAGAAAGGAGAGGATTCTTTCTTTCACATGGATTTATTCTTCATTTAAATTTTATTATGCTCCTCTCCGGAATCTTTTCTCCCCACTTTCTTTAAACTTCAGCTAGGGAAGTGGTCTTTCCACTGGCAAATTTTCAGGCAAATCAAGTCAAGGTGCAGCCTCGATCAGCCCCTGACTGTGTCTCCAGCACCAGTATTCTACTGTCAAAGCAAGCAAACAATTCTGGTTTGCAATTTTCTTTTTGCAACAAACCCCTTCCTTTCCCTCCCCTAAAGAATTCCCCAAGAGAGGGGGGAGAACACCTTTTCACTGCTTCACATGACCCACTGCACAAAGGAAAAAGAGGCACAGGAACAGTGAATTTTCTTTGTACCTGTTTGGTAGCCTCAACAAGGCTAGCAATCCCTGGTTGTAGTGATAATAGCTTAGAGTTTTCAGAGTGGAATAGCCTACTTCCCTCAACTGCTAGTTATGAATTTTATTTGGAAACATTCCAAAAAATAATCCAGGCAACACAAGACTGAACATGCCATATTCACAAGTTCATTTGACCTATGGTTGTCTGACATATGAGAAAGGATCCCAGTACCATTGCAGAGTGCCACTCGAATAAAAAGGATCCTCACATGGGCAGAAAGGTCACCCGCATATTTCTGATATCAGGGACGGGGCCACATTTTGTATAAAATCTTCCCGAACGTGCTGCAGAACAACTGACAACTACAGGTTAAGAAGTGTGAAAAAGGAAGAGAAATGACTTACAGGGAAGGATGCATCCCTTTGTGTCTTGACACTCTTCCCATGGATCCGTTAGCTGGTGCTCAGGACTACCCTGTCCTTATCACTTGCCAAATAACCTCAGTAAGATCTCAGAGGAACTAACACAAGCAGGATACCTGGTAAAACATCACCCATCAGTCCTGAGTTAAAGAAACAGAAAAAAAAGTGAATTGGAGTTTATAGCTCAAATATAAAACCAGTTAAAACAGCAAATAGCAGACAAAAGACCTTGTCAAAGAAGGAGAGGAAACCGCATAGGTTTTTGTGGCCATCAGCTAGAGCGCCTTTTTGCATTCACCCAGCATGTCCAGGGCAGTGGACTACATTTCACTTCAAGGTGCAGATACAATTTGTTACTGCTGAAAGAGAACAGGCATACTTTTGTTGCTTCTCCGGTAAGACTCCTGGAGAGCAGTAAGACTCCGCACTGCCAGATCAGGCTGTTGCTCCTTGCTAAAACGACGGACAATGAGTTGATTTGGATAATGAACTTGCTTTTGCTCTTACTTTCCAGGCCCTCTATAGAGGAAACCTGGACTCTCTTCTCTCCTCTACATAGCCTAAAAAGTTTCCAACTCTTCAATATCACAGTTCATAGTTTGTGTGTTTAAGAAAAGCGGGTGGTAATGGAAGAATAAAATAGCCTTTCCCTCCAAAATCTTGCAAAGTTATTTGAATAAGATCACAGGAACAGGAAAAAACATCTTGAAAATATATATACCATTAAAAGAACCCCCAGGTTTCATTATGCAGTCTACATCAGTCAGCACCATTTCCTTTTGATAACTTCCCTGCTATCTGCAAAAAAAAAGCCGTATTATCCTACAAAAAATAATATGAAATATAATACATTTTGTCCAGTAAATACACAGAACAAAAGCCTCTTTGCAACAGCACCGCTGTTTTCCAAGCCTGAAACGCAGCTGAAGGATCTTCACCATTCTATCTTGTAGTGATTGCAGCTGTGAGAAGCATAACCTAGATAATAAGGATGTGATAATGTTACAGGAACCTGCTGACAGAAGAGCAGCTCCTCTGACAGCTAATTTATTCCATGTGGCTCAATCATTATTCCTGACTTCTCTGCTGCAAGATTTGTTAACCATTGTAGCTCAGTTTGCCAATTAAAATAAACTGATTAATAGAAGTCGAACATTTCACTTGGCGCAACAGAAAAAAATTCCAAACAGATTCCGAGATACTGTTTAGTTCAACACAGAGTTCACAATTTCACTTTCATCTTCTGATATTCAGTTCGCATAAGCAGTATTTCCATATTTCCTGCTGTATCATATTCTCCTCCATCCGTGCACGAATGAGTAACCAAACCTGATGTTTATGCAATTCTCTGAGTAACGTTTCTCTACAAGGGAATGCTCAGATTTTGTTAGTGCCTCTGAACAGTGTAAGGAAAGTTTCTCCCCTCCTCAGGTACTAGGTAAAATGGCACATAAAATAGAGATATACTTTCACCAGCAAGAAACATACCACTGCTATGTAGGATTTCTGTCAAGCTGCAGCAAAGAAACAGTTTGCAGACTATTTAAAAATACTAGGGCAATTAAATCTGGGTGGAAAATACCTTTTCCATCTTGCATAAAAGTTCAAGTTTTGAAAAGTTGTCCAATCCTGAAACATGCTGAAACACGAGTATCTCAAAAGTTAGCTGAAATCTATACAGAAAGATAAGAAAATATGTTTCTGTGTCAATTGGTATTTTGGACTCCTTATGTTTCCATATTTCTTTCCTATTTTTGACAAGCTTTGTCTTTGTTTTTTAACTATAATTGGCTGGCACCTCAAAATGAAGGGAAACTTCAGATCTGAAACCCAGAAATATTTGGTGTATAAAATATCCAATCTAAGATTTCTATATAATTTTTTCAGAAATGTAAGTGGAAAAAACCACAAAGTGGCCAAAATAAAAGGTCTCTTCAAAAAGTTACAAGTTAAAAAAACTCACCCCAAATCTTACAATTTCCCAGTTAATGGAAAAAGGTTGCCTTAAAAAGCTCCAGGCCAGTTCTACATCTAAGAAAGGTTTTTGGTCCTCCCTCAATTTCTCGGCAATGAGGGATGTCCCACTGTTACTGACCCACCTTAGAAACACCACGTGAGATAACCCAGGCTGTGGGATGTGTTACACGCAGACCGAATCTCGAGCGTATTTCCTCAGGAAGAAGCTATCCAGAAGACAGACACCTCCCCAGGATCCTTCCTCGGGCACCAACGTGATTTCCTCTGCTGGTGGAGAGGTTTCCAGTGCCTGTAACATGCTCCAGCTCTTATCCCTTGCCTCCCAGCCCCTTGAGGGCTGTTACTCACCCAAAGAGATACACTCCCCTCCTGCTACAGACTCCAGCAGCAACTTTTTGGAATAAGACAAGACAACTCAGGTTTCCATATGGAGAAATCATCTGCATGGGCAGGAGTTCAAATCCTCACCCATCCACCAGAGCTGTAACACTCCCTGGCCTAGTGGAGAGAATGCTACAGGTACCTGGGCTCCTTTCCATGACCAGGACAAAACTAAGCCTGGATCAATGAGGAACAATTTATGTCTCTCTGTTTATGGACAGAAAGCTCTGAGCACATTTCTTTCTACTTCTTTTGAATTAATGAAAGCCCTGATATAATTGTCCTTGGGAGGGAGGTAAGTGAGGGGGAATAATAAATGCAAAGAATCATACTGGTGCTGCAGTGAAACATATATACAGGAATCAAGGTTGTTGGCTTGCCTTTATAGCATCCTTATATCTGTGCTTTATATTTTGGTGCTAAATACCCCTCCTCTTTCATTATGACAGTGCATGCCAGCCGGTGATAGAGTTGGTGCTGAAAGCTACTTACACAAGAAATACTCTCCCTTGTGAAAGAGCCTTTACAGTGTGTTTACTAAATGATAACTAAAGAAACTCTTCCCAGATGCAGAATGCAGTTCCTGCAGTTGTTGAAAATATTCAGCAAGTTTCCATTTCTCTTTCTAGAATCTACATAAAAATAGGAAAATGGCTATATTCCACCCAGAACTGCTACTGTGCAGGTTATCCATCGTCACTTCAGCAGCAATCACAGACAAAATGAATGGTGTCGTTTAATGAGTAACATTATGGCTTCTTGCAGCTCCAGATTACTTCTTGGAGGCATCTCAAGAAGGTAGAGACCAAGACTGATCTTTCAATTGAAAGAACTTGACTAATCATAGTGAAAGTGGATGCGGCTACAAGCAAGATAGGAGTGTTAAAGTATTCCTAACCTGCTGGAGAATATCTGTGGAACAGGTATATACAATCAACAGCTGATGGCCCCAAACCCTAAAGAAGTCTTAAAGGTGAGTTTCTAGTCACACTACCTCTTGCTGACACTGATGCAACCGAAAATTATTTATGTAAATTGTGTACGAGATGAATATATGAAAGTACCTTTGTTGAATCCTATTGAAATGCTGATGTCATCAGAAGAGTTGGGAAGTTCAAAGATTCTGGGATCCTGAGGGCAGCAAGTATTTTTCTAACCCCTTGACACCATTTGCAACAGGCCTCACGGCTCACCTTCTGACTAATTTCCTAAGGTGGTGCCTTGACACTACACTTCCTTCAATGCCTGTTCTAAAACAGGCTGCTGCTGGGGTCATAAGAAGCCATACAGTCTGGATTACAGGATCTTGGTGGGGTCCTGCAAGAGGTGTATGAGCATCTACTCTTTTAATCAGGACCACAGTCAGTAGCAACTAAACAAGCAAAACCAAAAGAAGAAAACACAAGAGTGAAGCTAGAGAGCAAGCTACTAAAATCAAACTGAAGCTTCAAAGACACAGTTGGGAAAAAGAAGGAATAAATTTGCTTTGGGAATCTATTCTGGCATGACATTGTATGAAGCACTGTAAGTTTCTTCTCTTGGGGTCCCAGAATACTAGGACTTTGGTGGCTTTAATTTTCACTTGGTCCTGAGAACATATTTTTCATTGGTTTCTCTGGTACAGTCTCAGGGGCAAAGACCCTGCCACTCTTTCAATGAAATTCATTATATGAGTCTCTCTTCATGGCAGTTCACTTTTGCAGAAGGTGAATTGTAGAGCTACTCTGACTTATCCCCAGGGATACACAATGGTGGATGGAAATAACACCCAGGCTTCGTAAAAGTTCTTAGTACAATTACTTTTTGCTTGAGGTAATGCAAGAATCAATAAAACAGGGGGATCTGGTGTGAAAACCTCTCATTTGTTTGCCTGTATCAGTCCTTTTGGATTTTCAGTCCACTGTGAAGGTAGAAGTAATTGGGAGAAGCCATGTGAAGCCTACACTGAGAAAAAAATTGCAATTTGGCACAGAAGTACCAAGCCTCTGAGGGAAACAAAATTTCTAAACCAGACCAGTTGGAAGCCACATATTCCAAACAATTATGAACAAATACAGGGGTCCAACCATTCATAATTAATGTCCAACATTAACCAACATTTTAAGTCTTGCTTCATACTTTCTCCAAAAAATGCAATTTCCACAGGTAGGGAAAAAAACCAATAGTTTTGATACGAAAACAACAGAGTTTTCCTACTTTACCTAAGATGAAAATATTCAATTTTGCAAAAAAAAAATAATTCTGGCAAGCACAAAGTTTCCCCATGCATCAACTCCACAAAGCTCTTCAATTTTGCAGGTTTAAAACTTAGGACTTGCAAAGAGGAAATGGGTCTGGTGCTCAACTGAGACTGCTTTAGATATTCTTGTGTTTGGATCTTCCGCTGCTACAGGGACTCAAACCAACCTGTGACAAACCCATCTGGCCTTATGATTTAAAAACAGGAAGAATTTTTATGCGCAAGTTCTTAACCTTTTCCTTGTAAGAAACATGACAAAAGAGCAAAGCTCCCTTTTTGCAGCAGAACTGCGGAAGATGAATAATTTGTACACCTTGTGAAGTTGGAATGTGTTTGATGACACGTTCTGTCAGTAAAGTCAGATGATGGTTTAAACCCAAACCTGTGTTTAAAGGGGAAGTTCTGCCCCATCTCCCAGATCCCAATGCTTGCAACAGTTGTCACGTGCTAGCTGAAAACTAATCCTATGACATGACAACAAAATAATGATCTTCAGCTGGATCATCTCCCTGGATCCTCTACAGTAGGGCCCAGCTGGTATCACTGTCTTGGAGGGGAGCAAAGGTGAGATCGATCAACAAAACCCTCCAGACCCAAAAAAACCCTCTCCTCATCCCCAAAACGTCCTATGTATGGTGTCATGAGGTGAACATGAACATTACCGGTATTAAATCTATCAATCAAACTTAAATGCCTCTATCTTTGTTTATCAACGCTAGCTTGGTCCTCCATTCCCAGAAATATGGCATCCCATGTTTAACCTGGGAAGCGTTCAAACGGCAATGGCAATCCCTATCAAATCACTGCGGAGGAAAAAAATGAGCCACAGTCTTAGGCAGGTCTCTCCCTAAACTACTTCTTTGCCACAACTCTGAGGAAAAAAAACCTTAAATAACTGTTTATTTTTGGTGCTGCCAGACGTTTCTTTTCATTCTTTGTTCTCACGCAAGGGTGAAGAACACAAACCGTGAACTCTGAGGGCCAGCAGGGAAGATGATTACTCCACTGAGGGTTCCCTCTGTTTCCTGAAGGCGGCAGGCATATATTTTCCTGGGTTTGGCTGGGACACAATGTCAGCTGCCTTTCTCTTTTTGTTGGCCCGGCACCTCCACTGGTTATTTTGCTAGCAGTACCAGCTCCCAAGGAGAAGACTTGCTATTACATATATTGAGGGGTTGTAATTTCTCCTGAACTTGATGATTACAGGGCTTCAACATTTCTGAAAATATACATATTTTGCCAAATCTTGCCTAACAAAATTTCTTTGGATGTTAACTAAGATTTCATACCAAACCGAACTGTCCTACTTTGCTTATTATTTTTGCAAGACAGTTTTGGGTTGGGCCTTTGACATTTGACCAAAATGACTCTTTAAATTATGGTCTTATATTTGTAGTACTCTTGTAACAGACAATTTGCAAAATCTAATATACAAACCAGAATAGCATGTTTACAGTTATTGTTGAAAACTTGGAATAAAAGAGTTTATTCCCTGGACTGGGAAAGCAAAAGGAGAATTCTAAGGTGCATCTCAGTATCTCCATAACCACATTTGGGCATGATAATAAAGGTTGATATATTCTTTGATACTCACTGCTTCCCCCTGAATGATATAAAGCAGAAAATTCATGACATTTCGCTTATTACCTTGAATGTTTCCTTTAATAATCTGAGTAACCAAAACATAAGCATGCTATTAATATTCTCTAAGCATTCAAAATCACTGAAAGTGACTTTAAAGGCAAAGGCTAGTTTGTTATAGCCTAGAATCTAAGATTGTATTACACAACTGTACTGGTGCACTTTGTATTAATATTAATGTCCAGAAAAGCCTGATCCAGGCGGGAATCTGAGTGTTGTGACTAGCAGCAGCACTGTCACCCCTTCAAGAAACAACACCGCATTTGGAAAAACCTCAGGAGACTACATGACTGAAAGAACAGCTTTTTATCGATAGATACGGTTTCATATGGACTTTAATTTGCCTGTTTTCAATTACCTTGTTTATTTTACCATGCATACTAATTTAAAATTGTGGTTTAGACACCCTTAAATAGCATTTGCTAATTAGTAAATTAGAACCTGGCAAATCACATGCAAATCACCAGTTTACATACACAGTGTGAACACTCTTGGCTCCATTTTTCCAGCATAACTCAGGAGGTCTGAAAAAATACAGGATGTAAACCTTCCTTCATGGCATATTTGGGGTAGGGAGTTGCTTGGTTGGTCAGTTGCTTCAACAATTAAACGAGCAACTTCTTGCTCAAGTCAAAATGATTATATGTTAGGAGAAAAATATTTTCCTATCACAACAATCCAATAAAAAATTATGACAGATAACACAATAAATCCATCAACATTCAGACATCTGTAGAGAAAGACAGAGAAGCAGACCGATCAGCCTTGGCCCAGCTGACGCTGCCTGGGCTGTAAGTCACTGTACCTCACTGAAATGCAATGATGAACCTAGGCCAGGAAATTTCGGCAGTTGCTTTATCTTTGCATATGAATACTACTTGTCTTTACAAACATGATCAGTATGCTTCCATCTTCAAAGTGCATTGTGTTCAATAAATGCTAGGCACAAACAGGCACTAAATTCGGAATTGTCTCCTCACCTTGTTAAGACATATGTATCTAAAAAAAATAATCTAAGTAGTGCAGGAAGAATGTCGTTTTTAGCTTTTTACTTATGCCCATGGGAAGTGGGGGTAAAGTACAACCAAATCGCATTCATCCCCTGTCTATTATGGACATATCCATAAAGAACAGAAAGTTTCTTATGTTTACTTTAGACTTGTAGGGTTAACACAGGTGGGATTTGAACTTGTGGTTGCAGGAAGAACGTGTTGTAGGTCTTGGATGTGTCAGAGAGTCAATTGCTATCCTAATGTTTCAGCGTGTGTTATGACCTGCAGGTTGCACCTACTGTAGTGGGGGCTACCTGTGAGAAACACCCCTGACCTCCCACACAGGAGGCAAAAGTACAGGTACTGAGCAGTGCTCAGGGCAGCGAAAGCACTGGCTCTTCCTGCATAAAGGGTGGGTCTCAGCAACAGGCCAGCTTTGAGCAACCTTGCACTGACCTGCATGATACCCAAGTCTGGAGAACAGCCCACCACGTACTGCATATGCCCAGACAAATCTCTCTCTAGATTCCATCAGTTACAACAAACAGATCCTCATTGACCATAACGGCCTCTTTGGCATCTAATTCAGATGTGGACTTTTGTGCTGTGGACATCAAAAGTCAGAGGTGATGAGCCCCACCAACTGTGTGTGTGTGCAGTCTCCAACCCTCACTGCCTGCCCCCGAGTACGTGTGCCAGCTCCGTGCGGTGTTCACTAGCCACTTCCCCTGGTGAGCAGACTCTCCTCGCTCAACTCCTGCCCCTGTACAATAGCTGGACACAGCTCCAGAAGAGCCCTTAGGGCCCCACTATTATGAATGTGGCCAGGGCAAGGTACCTGGCCTTGAGGGCTTTGGTGTGCAGCCAGGCACTGCTGCTATGAGTGCTGACTTACATTGTGAGGCTTGAGTCAGTCTCTTCATCCCTAAAGATCCATCTCCAGCTATTGATCAGAAAAAATACTGGGAATGGGAACAGTGATTTCACGGAAGACTACCCCTATGCCTTATTCTGGAATAAAAAAAAAGAAAAATGCATTAAATATTTCTCCAGTTTGGAAATGCAGTATTTATTTCCATCACAAATCAAAGTTGTGTTTCCAGTTATATCTGTACTGAAGACTGAAAGGAGGAGTATTTCAAATGTCAGTATTATTTCTTTATGTTTTCTAATGACTTCTGCAGCAGCCATCTCATATCTTTTTAAGGATAGGGAATCGCTGGCAAATATACAGAAATATTTCCAAAAGTTGTGTGGCAATTTAAGACATCATATTTACTTGCAAGAAGGCTGCTCTCTTTTTACAGTCTCAGGCAAACCATATGCAAGCCAATCATTTCATTTTTTAATTGTTCTCATGTTACTCAAACATGGATAAGTGCCCTCAAGAGAAACCACTGAGCTTTCAGGTCTAAAATACACAAGATACAGGACTCAGATTTAGCCTCAAGCCCTTTCCATCAATGGTTGTAAAAATAAAATATAAAGAAATGCCTCCTGAAATGGACTGTGTTTCAGAGAAAGTGAAGATATTTCACAATACAGAGAGAAGCTAACCTCGGAAAATTCCCTTATTTCAGGATGAGAGAGGCCAGTTTCCCTTCTTTTTAGAAACTTTGACTGTCTAAAAGGAGACTAGGTCATGTTCAGCTGTGCATATTATTTTAACAGATTGTCTTCACAGCAGGAGAGATCTTCTTGTTTTTAAAATAAATTCTTAACAGCTTCAATTGTGGCCACCTACAGATCAGATTTCATGCAAAATCGAGTCCCTATTTGAAAGGGGAAAAAAGGGAAATGAGAAAAAAGGGAGCTGTGAAGAGAAATAACTAAGTCAGTAACTAACTGTAAGATGTAGGGATCAAAACATGCTATAACTTTACAAGGGAAACAAAACAAAACAAAACAAGAGCTGAAAAAAAAGGGAAGTGAATTACATTTGTGCTCCTTTCAAATATACAGAAAATACATTTTCTAAAAGGTCTGCCTGTTGCCAGGACTCCTGCAGTACAGGGAGTCTTCCTAAGTGTAGCTACAAATCTAAAAGAATTTGGGATGTTCCTACATACACAGTGGGGGTGCAGATCTTTTTTTCCCTTCCCAAAGCAGAAACAAACACCGGTATTTTTGAAAAACTGTGGAATACATGGCAGCTGAGCTAAACGCTATGACAAACCCTGAGTGAAATTTTAGGCACCAAGTCTACATGTTATGCCCTTCTGCCTAAATCTTGTGAATCCTGCCAAAGTCAGGGGTGGTTGTACAGAAACCTCAGCTTTTCTAGGACTGAGGCTTTACTGAAACCCAAGTCTTCCTCTGCTGCACATGCCACTTCAGCATTTTAGCTCATTCCTCCAAATCAACATGAAAATTTAGGTCAGATAATGTGATCTAAAACCTGGATTAAACTGCTTCAAAGAAACAGATTATCTTTCAGCCAGATGTGTAAAGGCAGGCACTGACAGCTGGGAGAACTTGAAACGTGGGCTAGAAGCCAAGGGAAAAAGGTGAGACTTCTCCTTTCCGTAGTTGAGTGGATTTAGAATGGGCCAGAACCCCCTCGCCCTATACGTCACCTGTCCGTTCTTGCCTTCCAGCTTCCAGGAGAGCACAGAACACAAGCTCTGGCAGTTTACCGGTAAACGCAGTGCAGGAGGGGCAGCCCAAAACCCTTCTGCTCACCAGCTCCTTGAATTAGGTGAGCCTCAAAGAAAGCACACAAGGGTATGACAAGAGTACACTGCACATGAACTGTCACCACCATCCAGTCTGAATGCAGTGATCAAGGACCTTCAAACAAGCAAAGATGTCTTTTAGTGAAAGGAATAAAGAGATTAAAGATATTTTGATAAACAAAAAAACAAAGCTATCACATATAAAATTACTTCCGTGTGGAAGATGACTTTGGGGATTTTTTTCTCCTAGTTTGATCTGGTTTTCATCTAAACAAGCTAATGGCACTACCTATATCTGTATATTGTTAGGAAAAACCCTCTTTAAAATCTTCTGTGACATGTCAACTTAAGAAGCGCATAGTTACATGAAAAGAGCTGCAAGTAATTTTGCATTTTAGGTGACCAGCTGGATCCCTACCCTTTGAATCAGTAAGCAGGAAAAAGCTAGCGTTGACTTTACTGCCTTGTTTATTTGAAAAAAGAGGAGTTGAAAGGCACAGAGAAACAGCCCACATGAAACACACGAATAGCATAACGACAAACAAATCAACATCTGAGCCAGCAGAACACCGAGTGGCAGTATGAAAGTTGGATAACCCTGTCTAGCACATTGGACCAAAGGGAGAAAGCAGTATGATGAAGGCAAAAAGGAGCTAATCATCTGAAACCCTAGAGCGCCTCGGTGAAGAAAGGTAAAGTTGGCCATATTTGCAGGAACTGGTTTGCTCAGCAAGGTGGAGCATTTTACATGCTCCCATTAAAAAAAAAAAAATCAGATTTTTTCCTAACGTTGGAGTTCAAACTGCCACATTCCTTCATCTTTCCTTTTCCTATCACCTCTGCATACTTCCTTGTGCTCTGCAATATCATCTCTGCTTTGTGCCCTTCATGCAGCCATAGCATACGTGGCTTTAAAAAAGAAAAAACACCACTGCTTCCCCAAAGCTGCTTCCCGCTGAGGGACATACTTCTGGGTACAGACAGAGACTGGCCATGGGTACCCAGCACACTGAGTCCTGCAACCAGCTCCGCAATACAGCAGAACAGGGAGCTGCCACTATTTTCATCCACATCAAATAAATACTCTGAGTTTTGACTGAGACCATATTCCATTTCACTCACATTTGAAGAAATCAATACAGGAACTACCAGCTGATCAATACATATGAAAGAGACTGGGTTTGATTTGTTATTTGGTGGTACTATACAAAGCAGGGCAATTCGGTACCCTGCACCTCCTGCTCTAACGATCACTGCCAAGTGCCGAAAATCCATTTTGTGCGTTAGCTGACACCCAATGGCCCTGTGTCTGCCTCCTCACGCTGCCAGTGGTCCCCATGCCCCAAGCAGAATGCGGGAGCAGACACTTCTGTCAGGCCATCTCAGCTTAGCATGGGAGCTCTTCTAGGAAGCCCCACTGTTCCCTGAGCAATGCAGGTAAATTTGGGACAGTGTAATAAGATAAATTACTGTGATTTCAGCATGCCTGATGTTTTTGAAGTAGAAAGGTTGAATTTACCTGCTATTGAGATCGAAGAGAATCCATTGTCTCTGCAGGAGAATGCAGGACTGGCCATCTCTGTGCTGAGCACTTGCAGTCAGTGAATCTAAGAGAGACAGAGTAGAAGAAAGGAAAATACTTATATTTGTCACAAATAATGGGTCCCTGAGGACATGATTCATACATTAAATGATGCACTTAATTGTTTCCTGAGTCTGGACCTGGAAATCAAAGGTCTAGATCTGCAAACACCTTTGGGTGTCACAGCATTGAGCAGGCGCAGTAGCTACCTTCTCACCAAGAAAGCAGCATAGGGGACCCCTGAGTCGACTACCTGGAATGTGCGCGCTACGTGCAAGGAGAGCTAAATGTACAATATCCCAGAAAAACCCTATATAGCCTCGGAAAAAACCATGACTATCTGACAAGTCCCCTTCAAGAAGAAATCTGCTCTGACCTAAGCAATGTCATCCTAGGTCTCTGGTGAATTGGTTTCCTATCAGGACAGGTGTCTGCATGTAATTGTCCCCCAACAGTTGCCTCCAGGCTCTTCCCCTGGCTGCCATAACCTCAGACTTGAACCATAGAAGCCAGCTAACAAGCTGGGAGCAGCCCGAAGGCAGCCAGCCGAGCAGGGAGGCATCTCTCTGAGCTAGCAGGGAATCCTGAGGACAAATCTGAAATCGCATTCTTTCCAGAAATTAGCACATACCTGCCTTTGAGGAGTCTTGCCCCTGTTCCCTCCTCTCAAAACCACTTCCCTTAACCACCTTCTTCAAAGCCAAGTAAAAACCTCTCCTTCTTTTCTTTCAAAAAGCATGACTAGCCTCATCTTCAGTTTCTGAGTGTTTAAAACACTCACAGAATATATAGCAAAAGTGTAATTTACTGTCTCTGCTTTATAGGCTCACAGCTGTGTACCCCATCCTTTAGGTGACTGTTTTAACAAAGGCTACCCTTACCCTTCGGTGCAGGGCTGAGGGACTCTCGCTGGCCAGCACCACTCACCAGCAGGACTGGGATGCGTGCCCTGGGATCTGTAGCCTTTGAGACAAACCCTCTCAATACAGGCAGTCTTGTCTGCTCAGCCCTTCACTTCAAAGAAGACACTCATCCTGAAGGGACAGGGTGGGTTGGCTAAACAGTCCTGTATGCCGAAAGAAAAAAGCTCATCTAACATCTGCAGTTTTTAAAATGGTGAAAGAATGGAGAGAGAGGGAAACAGTAATGTCTTCTGAAACCATGTGAGGATCTGCTCAACCAGATTTGAAAATTACTGTCTGGAAATGAACTGGATGCTCTACTTGGAGCATTTTTTTTTTTCCCTAGGAAAAAAAAAGAAAAAAATCAGTGTATTTTAAGACAGTGCTTTGTAAACCTTGCATAGAGCCAGCTGTGGTCTATCATATCCAGTTCTCTTCTGGATTGATTCTCCTAGAAAGGTTTCATCAGCTTACAAGCAGCTAGGTTGTAGTTTCATTTCCCCTTAGGATTCTGCTGCGTGTCAAAGTAAGAAATTGAGACTAAACAAGGAAATGTGGAGTAAAGTTTAAGTACCTCTCCTATGAAAGCTGTTAAATGAGAAACAGGCATTGCAGACTACAAGTGTCAATTAGGTTCTGGTTCCACTGGGAAATGACATTTTCACATTGTTTCTGCCTTCTGGTTTGCTGTTGACAAATCTGGGCTTAGAAGAGTTATCCTCTAGTTACATGTTGTCCTGACATCATTCCTTTGCAGGCCTGTCAGCACAGACATTTCATAACTAAACCTATTTGCCCCTATCATTTTAAATTGATCAAAATGTTCAAGTACTATAACAAAAATACCTGATTGCCTCCTCACAGCAGATCTGGGGTACTCAGTTGTCAGAATAGAGGAGCAATTTCAGAAATCTCTGGCTTTTGGCACCCAAGTGTAAGTATTTCAGTGAGATCTGATCTGTGATTGACAGATAGGTGCAATGCAGTCCTGAAAGTCTCCCTCGCAGATTGCAAATTGCATTGCCTTTGTGAAAAAAAAGAAAAAAAAAAAAAAAAAAGAGTTGGAATGACTGGGAGGCAAAACATCCAGTGAATGCGTTACGGAATCTGGTGAATTCCAAAACCTGAATATAATTTCACAGTCTTCCAAAAGTGCTTTCTAGGAGCTTGACTCTTTCTTAAGAACATATCCTTTTCTATGTGGGGCATGTAGTCGCAGCGGAAAGTGCAATGGTCCTGCCTGCTAGCGATGAAAAGACCAAGAGAGAGGCATCATCCCTGACAATATTCTGCTGCAAGAGCAGCTCTTAGGACTGGGAGATGGTCTGTTCCAAAGCCCACAGAAGAGAGACTGTTAAAAGGTTTTGAGCCCAGCACAAAAGGCTTTGCAGCAATAAATCAATCCATACAGAGACCTAGTTTATGAAAAATGGCTGATTGACTCCTGAGTGGCTGAAAAGGTGTAACTGAAATTGAAATTCGGTCCCCTAATTCTATCTCCATATGCTATTGTAATTCCATCAGTCTCCTTTCACCACTCACTCCTGGACTCCTTCAGCCTGAGATTTCTTTTTTCACTTAACCCCACACTTACATCTGAAATCAGGAAAGAAACCTGTTCTTGCAACATGTGGTATCACGCCGTTGTGCTTCCTGAGGCCCAAAAATACCCTCCTGCACCAGCGCCAGGATAATTGGAATGCATTGCCATCAACACGACAGTGGATGTTTCTGCTGCATCTGCATTCCACATGGACTGTGAATTTGACAAGCTCCCATAATAATGGAAAACATTTCCAACAACTTTCAGAGCTAATATATTCTGATCCCTACAGAGCAAATTTTGAAAAAGAAAAGTGTATCAATTCACAGCTCAGGATTGGTTAAGAAAGGCAGAGCTTTCTGCAGAGAGGAATATAACAGTGAAGACACAAAGGCAGAGAAAACTTATTTTCAAAACTTTCAAGCATACGTTGTGCCTAAAGCAAAGCGAGCATTTCCCCTTTGCAAACACCATGAAATTGCAGGGGGGATTTGGGAACATGGAGTTGAATTGGAGCCATCAAAGAGTTTGGCAGAGGTCCCGTTCACTAAATGACACAAATTAAAAGCTGAGAGTTTTCCTGCAGCATCCCCCCCCCTCACCTACTAAGACAGGGAGGACAGGTAAAGCCTGACTGAAGTCCTGTGTATAGCAGTAGCTGTTGGGAAGCAACAAAACATGTCTCGACAGGTAATGGGCGATAGGACAAGAGGAAACGGCCTCAAGTTGTGCCAGGGGAGGTTTAGATTGGATGTCAGGAAAAATTTCTTCACAGAAAGGTTTGTCAAGCACTGGAACGGGCTGCCCAGGGAAGTGGTTGAGTCCCCATCCCTGGAGGTATATAAAAGCCGGGCAGACGAGGTGCTTAGGGACATGGTTTAGTGGTGGAATGGAACGGTTGGACTTGATGATCTTAAAGGTTTTTCCCAACTGAAACAATGATATGATTCTATCCATGACTCAGAGCAGGCAAGTGGGCAGAACCAGAGGAAAGCCACGGAAACTCCCCATGCAGAAGGACTGTAATACGCAGGTTCAGGGCTGTGCAGGAGTGACAGGCAGTGCCCTCCAGGAGGGCAGGCCAGCCTGTGAGTTCCCCTTCTTGCTCTGCTGGGACCATTTCATAAGGGATTCTGGGTTAAACATCAGCGTGGCAGAAACACAGGCAGTTCTGTAACAGGATTTTTCCTCCCAAGTGCTGCCCTTGTGCAGAACACAATCAAAATAAACTTTGCAAGAAAATGGAAGTTCAATATACTGGTGGCACAAGATGGCAAGCAGCCTCTCCTTTATGCAGTCAGCAGCCTATGCAGTTTTATTTGTTTTAAGCCTTCAGATAACTGCATTTTCTATGCCACAAAGTTTCTGCACTTGCGGACGGCCAAACTGATGCCTCTGCAGCGTGGACAGACAGTGACTGGCTAGCAAAAAACTTCTGTGAGCGAAGGTTTGATTTGGAGTTTCCTCCTTATGTTAATCCAAAATAACCCCAATGCATTTGGTCTCTAAATGTAGCACTCTGTCCATGTTTTTGGGGAACGGGAGCTACTGACATTTCTGGGTCTGGCTTGGCCTAACGCCACTCAAACTAATTCTCAGCCTGACAAGGCAAGCGGTTCCTGCTTTTTGTCTTATTTCATTATACTTAAAACTATGTCAGAGGTGTCTGCAGTCAGAAGCGGCCTTTATAATATGGCATTCAAAACCAAATGAATACTTTCAGATAAGAGTGGTTATGGAGCTAAATGGCCAAGCACAGCTTATCCGTATGCTCATACATCGGAACCCAACGTTCGCTTTGTTAGGTTTGAACTTGGCAGCAGGGCATGATGAATACGGTACACAGCTATTCTACACATTTCTCTCTCACAGTTCAGGCTGCCTATTGCAACAACATCTACAAGGGTCTATTCAGCTAGAAAAGAAGAGAGATTATGCTAGCTAGAAAATGGTATAAAAACATAATATTGAAGTTTAAATTTTAAGTTATGAATGCACACGAGACCAAAAGAGAAACCTTCCCAAGGTCACCTTTCTCCAGGGGAACATTTCTTTCCCTTGAACTGACCATTCACCAGGCACGGTGTATTCTCAAAAAAAAAGTATTTAAGCCCATGTATAGTATTAAATGTGTGCAGAAGTCACTATCACCACTGTAGCTGCCCACATTGTTCAGCTGTGCACAGTTTAGTGCTTTTTTGATGGACTTAAATGTCATTAAGCTACAAAGTGGTTTTGTGAGACTGCCTCAGCACCCACCAGTTGTGTTTTTCTTTCAATCCTACGCTTGTCATCTGAATGAGCAGATGGAAATAAAAAAAGAGTACTTCTAGTAAGAAATTGTGTCCTATTAGTGTGCTTAGACAAGACACAAAACGTTAGAAACAATTCAAAGGTGCTCACCATATGCTGCATACGATCTACAAATTTTGACCTTGAATCGGCCCAAACAGTGCAAATACATGACTTAAAAATGAATCAAGCTGGCAGTCTTAGAAATTTCAGCCCTAATATGAGCTATTGATCCTGGTTTTGCATAAGAATTATCAGAAGTTCATGAATTTTACTTAAAAGGAGAAAACCAGTAAGGCAGGAAGCATTTACTTAATTTTAGCCACCTTCTCTCCTCTGAATAAAGCCAGCCGTGTTTTCTTGTTCTCCCTACAAAGGCTGGCATTTTTTACTTAGGCAGGCAGACAAGGAGGGAGCATATGGCCTATTTTGCTATGATGAAAACCTTGCAATTACAGCAAAGAATTCCCATCAGAAACCTGTGAAAGCAGAACCACAATGCTTGCATTTGAGTGCTACTCCTGGTCGCTCACCCCTCTTCCCTCCTTGCGGGCCTCTGGTTATTGCTTCCCTCTTCTATTCAATAAAGAGGTGAATTTTTAGGTCGGCTCCTACAAACGATATACTTTGCATGACATGAAAATAACATGTGAACACACCTACTAATGTGATTAAGCTTATAAGTTTCTGACTGCACCTTTGCAAGGCACAGATGTTAAGGCAGTTATTCAGCACACAACACACTTTGTTGTTCCGATTATTCCTGAGATGCAAATAGCACCCAGAGCCAAAACATTATCTTGCCTTTAAAAATCCTCCCGGGGCTTGTGAAGTCTGCTGAAACCCATGCCAATCTGAATTCAATACGCTGCCCCTACCTTACAGGCTTGCCAGACTCATTAGCAAGTTTTTAACTCACCTTCTGTGGGGTATAAGCAACTTCATATCACTGGTAATGTTCTCCAAGCAGTCTGATGCTAACTTTGCTTTCCCTATTGATTCTTCTCACTTGGCCACTAAGATTTTTTTTTTTTTTCTTTTCCCCATTTCTGTTGTGATGGGGAAGCCGCTGCATTTGCATTAACTCCTTTTCTGTGCCCTGGGATCGTCTGTAGAGAAGCAGGCACCACATTGCCAGCTGAAGTGAATAAAAATGGTCCAGAGAGAATAACTGGTGTAGCTGGCCTGAGTATCGCACAGAAAGGGCAACTCAAATACATATAACATCAATATGCATGTATGTATATACATATGTAAAACACTTCCCAGTAAAAAAGAGATAGTATTATTCCTTCCCACGTGAAAAAAATTCTTCCTTTACGAAAGCAAGGGATTGTACATAGAGCACATTCTGGCACAGTCACAGCGTGCCATAGCTGGCCTCCAGTGGCCCATATCTAACGGATAGCATTCAAGCTCTTCTAGTCTATGCCAAGGCCAGGACAAAGTCAGTCTCAAATCAGGGAGCCGTAAGTCCCTCTTCAGCCTTTTATTTGTGCCCAGTGAATACTGAGGGCATCTGTGAATCTTCCCTGGAAAACCTTGAAAAAGTTTCCTCCAGATCTGAAAGCAGCCAAATAGGATTGTCATTCACAGAATACTTCTGAAAAAGGTCCAGTCTATTCTTACATGTCTCTTTTTACCATTTTCAAGGCTTTTCCAATGGTGTACCCTGTCAATGCAGACATGGCAGTGTGAAAGCATCATCACCTCTCCATCTAGCTTTTAAAAAGGGATGCGTATTGTCCCATTGTCCCACTGAGACTGGGTGTACGAGAATGAGAGAGTCATGAAAATTCTTAGGATGTACTAAATCCTAAAGTGCAGCCTGGGCTCTAGGGAATGCAGTTGCTGGGCCCTGCGCTCTCCCGTTGCACAGCTCTTCTGTGAATCTATTTGCTACCTTTCAAAAGCTTACAAGTCTGGTACTGCAGCCATTGAACCTTTTGAACACCCTGAAGCAACTACAAAATCTTACCAATCGTTTTAAAAGCTGCAGCAGAAATTCAATAGTCGTGATTTGTTCCAAGAAAGCTTCAGCTCCAGCAAAACTCCCACTGACCGCAGAGAACAGCAATATCCAGCCCTCCCTTCCCTCTGAGCGTGCTCCTGGTACACCACCAGCACCTATATAGCTATATTTTAAAGTACCTCATAACAAACACATAAAGAGATGATTAATTAAGTATTAAACATGATGAAAAATTTCCTTCCGTTTAAAAGCGCTTCTTTAATTTTGTCATTCAAATGGCTAATACAAAGCTTGAAAATGTGATTAGCAGGCTATAAGGAAAAAATGGGAAGGCCTTTGAAATTCTAACTATTGCTTTAAAATAACAATGGCCATATCCTGCTGATTCACAAACACATAACGCATTCTGGAAACGAGGAGGATTTGGTCTAGGGTCCTTTTTGCCCTTGTGTCTCTGGGCAGTCGATTTTCCACCTTTATTGCAAGGTGCAGTTTGATGCTGTTTTCAGGTTCCCTCCAGTCAGCCCAAGCACTCGCATACTCTAAGAGCAGACCTGCAAACACCTTTCCGTACGCGCTACCCTTCTTAATTCCAGAAACACAGTCCCCGAAATAGATTACCATTTCATCGCCACCACCAGTCCTGTCTCGAGGTGCTCCTACGGCTTCTGCCACTGGAGTTGCAGCTTCGTGAAAGGCTGCCTATTGTAATATCAAAGAACTGCAGAATTCACATCACTGTTGGCAGATGCTGGGGATGAAACCGAATAAGGAAAAGCCTGCGAGGGAGCATGTGAGAGTCAGGCACATCCTCTGAACACTGCCATAATTTCTCAAAGCTGCACCATACACTTTAGGTTTGTTTTTTTTTTTTCCAGCAAAGGAGGCAAAAGGTCCCTGTTAAAATTATTTCACAAAGCATTTTCAAGACTGCTTTTGCAAACAGAATAAAACCTTGCTTAGTGTTACCAAGTCGCTTTTCTGTATTATGTAAAAATATGTAATAGATCTAAAATACGCAATAGCTAATCTCAAACCTATTCTTATTTATCTCAGCAAATCTTTACATATTCTGTTCCTGCAACAGCCTGCCCAGCATGTGAAACACAGGTTGCTTGAAATGAATAGTTAATTTAAAATGACGTTAACAAGCCATTAAAGCAGAAAGGTAAGTACACTACGGTTTAAACACGTAAGCCAACAAAGACAAACATCAGCCTGGAGACATCTGCTGAAACAGGGACTCTGCTGATGGGAGCCATTTTGTTCTGAAGTGAGAAGATTTATGGACTCGTCCTTCTCTAACACAAACTCCTGGCAGCTTAGGAGCATGCTGTGCTTTTTGGGCCCCTGCACTGTTGCCAGCATACACAGAGTCAGCAGCTTCTGTGTCAGGTAGGTTGACCCTGAACACCAAAACCCCAAGGAGGGCTGGCTGCGTAGGTGCCAATTCCTACAAAAAGGAGCTGCCTGGCAGAGGCTGAATACCGGATGGGGCCAGCACTTCTCCTTTTCCATTAGGACTTCAATCCTTCTGTGTGTCGCCGTGGTTCTCTATTTCCTCCCCTCTCCTCCTTTTATCTGATGAACCCACTTGGGCAGATGAGACCAGATTTTAACAGTTCAGACAGATAAAATGTCCAGAATATTCAAGAAGGTCTTGCTTCCACTGGAATATACTTTAGGAAATCAGAAAGTTTTACAGAACAAAATTCTTTTAGCAAAAGGTTTCAATGGCAATTATCAGCATGTTTCCCTTCAGTAAGGTCAGGGTTGTATGTCCACTACTCAACTAACAGTAAATACAACAGGAGAAATATTCCAGCTCTCAAAGGAGCTGGATACCCAGGTACTTTGAAACAGCCCCCAGCACCTTTCTGCATCTTTGAAAATGTTCCAATTATCTCTTTGTCAATATTCTTTTGCTCTTCTTTGCTCTTGCTGATCCTCCGGGAGGACTGGGGGGAAAGATTACCATCTCAGGATAAGACCATTCTCACTATTTTTTTACAGATACCTGCACATTTGTGTAAGCAGCACACCTTTAAATATTTGAAAGTTATCGTTGTCAATTTGCTTAGGAGAGTAGATGGCAAAACCCTACCTCTGAGCTTAGTTTCTATTTTAAATAATCTAACAGCATCCTTTTCTTCCACCTCCCCATTGCTTCTGTTTAATATTCGAAGGGAAAAGCAAATTCCCCTTGGGCAACTAAATGTGATGTACAGTAAAAAGAATATTTATATTGTTATATTATTAATCTAAAATGAAAGGGTATATATATTAAAGTTTACAGCACAGCAGAAATAAAAATTATTTAGAGGAATTCACATAGCAGAGGTGTCTGGAGATTACTTTCTTCTTTTAAATTTTATGAAGCAAATTATATTGTGATACTTGGACAAATTTCAACCTCCAAAGAAAATAAGACAGAAAGAAATATATATTTTTGAAGTGTCTCCGAAAATTTGCAAGTGATGATTTATTATGAACTTTGTATTAAAAAAAATAGGGGAAAATGCATTACAGAAGACATGGCGCTTTATATGTGTGCTCTTCGAATAAGCAAAGGAAGGCCCTTGTTATACAGCAATTGATTTTAAATACAGATTTCATACAATGCAAGCACTTAGGATATTTCTCATTTTTAGAAATTAATATAGGAAGCAGGGAGACAGATTTAGAGGTGAACACAACACATATTTGTAAAATAATTGCAGATTATTGACCAAACCCATTGAAGGCACTGCAGACAGCAGCATTACTTGACAGTGCTCATTGGGTTATCGATTCACTTTTCTCTCCCACAAGCACAGTTGCTCAGGCTTTATTCAGGGCACTGAACACAAGGCAGAAGGCACCTTTTCACTGCCACTGTTCCCGTTATCAGACATCGCTCTCCTGTGCTACTTTTGGCAGGGAAGTATTGGTGTAAGGTGCCTGGAAGGACAGAGACTAACACTTTCGACTCAGAGGTGTGTTTGTCATTAGCACAAGGACTGCATCTCTGGCTTGAGCAAATAGCGGAATTTCCTCCAGATGCCTGCTTTGCCCTTTTACAGGCATCTTAATTGGTACGAAGGGCTTGCAACAACCTGTATATGTAATGGTGACATCTTGATACTGCTTGCAAATAAGAAAATCCTGAAGTCTGAGCTTCCTGATGGAACACAATAAATCCACAGACCTCTTCTCACAAAGGAATGGATGTGAAAAATCTGAGAGGTGCCCAAAATCAGATGGGGAGCATATGCTTTGATGAAGCAGCCAGTGTTCACAAAGGAATTCCATGTGGCAGGAAGGCCAGGCAAGTGGACATCTAAATGAAGATCTGCTTATGGGCACCCAATTCAAACTCATCTGATTAAATTAATATTTGAATCAAAACACAGAGGTATAAGAGGTTTTAAGAATCAGGTACCTACTGTCATGACAGAAAAGGAGCCCTTCATTGCCTGCTTCCCTGCCCACATGAGCTACAACTACAACTGAACATGTTTCCACGTTGTAAAATGTGACGATATGGCAATCTCTGCAGGTCCTCTGCCCCATTCCCTCTTCCACCAGGCAGCAGCTGATCCCGCCAAGTCTCTTCACAATGCTCATTGCCTTGGGGCAACAATACAGCCCTCCAAGATTCAGAGAAACCTGCTGGGAAGGGATTTTGTGGAAATAGAGCTTCTGCAACTTACTGAAACTGTTTCAGAAATAGCCCACCGCTTTAGTCCAGCGATTCCTCTGAAGATGGCCACTGCAGCCCTTGAAGGAGAATTTGGCATCTTGCTTCTTGTTCATCCTGACACCGTTTGATGGAGGAATTCCCAGAGAAGTGCCACACTTTGTAACTCTGTGCTGCAACACAATGCGTTATCCACAATCAAAAGCATGATTACAGGCACTTGTTCTTCAAATTCTTTTCAGTTATCCAACCACAGATCGACTGGCAAAAGCATGCACGGTTTTGTTTCAGATTAACTATCAGGAATATAGTCAGACTTTCATTTTCTGGACATGTTATCCACAGCGTGTCTGTACTTCTGGAAGGGAATTAACCACTTCATCACATCTCGGCAAGTAAGCTGAATAAGAACAGTTTAGGGATCTCTGTCTTCTTTATGTGCGGTGAATGATTGCACGTGCACGGCAAAAGCAGCAATGCAGCTAGTGCAGGCCCCAGCCCTACTCATAGCTGTCTTTTGGCAACTTGATGCCTGGTTTAATTTCCTTCATTCTGAACAGTGGCAGATAATGAAAACACATGTACCGCTGTAACTTCAGAATGAGAAGCTCTTGTTCCAAGTGGGAAACTGTATTCATAAATTAAGCCATTTGCAACTCCATCCAATATGTTTTGCTTGGGTCAGCATTCACCAGTGGCAGCCTGTTCTCATCAGAACTCGGCCTTCAGTCACCAGCTGAGCAATGAGTGCCTTACTTTTGACTTGACATATGAGCTTATTCCTATTCTTCCTTTTGCATTAATTACAATTTTGGGCCTTGGTGTATTCCCCCAGGGAACAATGGCTGAGAACTGACTGCACAACAACAAACAGAGCAGAGGGAATGCCACAGACTTAACAGAAACCAGTCACTAGAATAGCTTAGTGAATTCACATCAAGAGTATTTGCACTCATTTCGTGTTTTCTCCAAATGAGAGGGTGTGAGCATTGGCAGAAACCAGGCAAATGAGCAGCGGATTCCAAGCTCAAACAGAGATGATGCACAGGAACTGAATTCTGAATTTGTGTCCAGGTCAGAATTACCAGTGGCAGCAGGCTCTGCTCACCCCAGCAGAGACAGGCACACACCGTGGCTTCTCTATCTACTTTTTGACTTTCAAAACACCCTTCAGATGGGTACAGACCCCACCTTACTTTATTCCCTGAAATTAAAAGATGCAAAACTCTGAGCTGATTCAAGGACAGGATGAAAAGAGACACATCTGTCAGAAAGATGACTTGTTTTCAAAGGGCCTGTCTACATCTGGTGCAGAGCCATCTGTAATGACATTAGTGGCTATTAGGAGTGGAAGACAGCACTTAGAAAGTAGTTGCTAAGAAGTCCTACAATATAAACAAGCAAGAAGCACTTTGTATCCAGCTTCTTCAGTTTGCTGCTGTTCTGAAAGGAAGCCAGGGTCACTGTACATAGCATATCTTTACTTTTTTCGTAGTAAACTTCATCAATTGGGTCTGCTTCATGCAATATTAAAACCCAGCTAGAAAAGAAGCCAAGAGACTTCACAGCTCTCAACCCTTCCTCAACCCCACAAAACTTAGGAAAACAAATGTGCTTTGCAAAGCTTCATCAGTCCCCCTCTAGGCTTCTTGAGTCTCTGCACTTTCCACCATGGTAACTGTCTTTGCTGTTATTTTCAGTGACTAAAGAGAATTCCCTCACTTAACTGTGTCGTCACAGAGGATTAATGCAATGTGGGAGCTGGAAGAG